>NC_134353.1:966614813-966846830 GCF_048569485.1 Anomaloglossus baeobatrachus
TGAGAGGCGGCACACGTGTTACTGAGGGGTGGCACACGTGTTACTGAGGGGTGGCACACGTGTTACTGAGGGGTGGCACACGTGTTACTGAGGGGCGGCACACGAGTTACTGAGAGGCGGCACACGAGTTACTGAGGGGTGGCACACGTGTTAATGAGAGGCGGCACACGAGTTACTGAGGGGCGGCACACGAGTTACTGAGAGGCGGCACACGAGTTACTGAGAGGCGGCACACGAGTTACTGAGAGGCGGCACACGTGTTAATGAGAGGCCAGCATACAAGTTACTAGGAGCCAGTGGGGGGCATACAAATAACTGAGGGTAGCTTACATGTTTAATGGGGTTTTTGTTGTTTTTTATTTCAACAAACCATTATTAAATCAAACAATGGGAACAAGAGATTCATGCAAAAAATATTTTTAATAAGATTTTAATGATACAAAGTAAACAAACATCACAAACAGAAACACTTCCTTGAAGAACTGAAATGTTTAATGGGGGTACGAGTTACTGGGGGGGGACACAGGGCCGGCTCCAGGTTTTTGTGGGCACCGGCCGGAAGAGTCCCAGTGGGCCCCATCCACACGCAGACACACATACACAGATACGTACATTTACATATACATATTTAAAGACAAACTCACAAAAATACATATAAACAGACAAATCTATACAGTCATACTGACATACATAGATACACATTATACATACATGCATACAAACAGACACACACAGCTCTGCTGCATACAGACAGACACACACAGCTCTGCTGCATACAGACACACACACAGCTCTGCTGGATTTATAAACACATAGACACACACAGCTCTGCTGGATTTATAAACACATAGACACACACAGCTCTGCTGCATACATACAGACACACAGCTCTGTTGCATGCATACAGACACACACAGCTCTGCTGCATACAAACAGACACACACAGCTCTGCTGCATACATACAGACACACACAGCTCTGCTGCATACATAGACACACACAGCTATGCTGCATACATGCAGACAGACACACAGTTCTGCTGCATACATACAGACAGACACACACAGCTCTGCTGCATACATAGACACACACAGCTCTGCTGCATACATACAGACACAAAACAGCTCTGCTGCATACAGACACACACAGCTCTGCTGCATACATACAGACACACACAGCTCTGCTGCATACATACAGACACACAGAGCTCTGCTGCATACATAGAGACACACACAGCTCTGCTGCATACATACAGACACACACACAGCTTTGCTGCATACATGCAGACAGACACACACAGTTCTGCTGCATAAATACACACACAGCTCTGCTACATACATACATACAAACACAGCTCTGCTGCATACATACAGACACACTGATCTGCTGCATACATACAGACAAACACATACTGCTCTGCTGCATGAATACAGACAAACACACGCTGCTCTGCTGCATACATACAGACACACTGCTCTGCTGCAAACATACAGACACACTGCTCTGCTGCATGCATACAGACACACTACTCTGCTGCATACATACAAACACAGCTCTGCTACATACAAACACACACAGCTCTGCTATATACATACAGACACACACAACTCTGCTACAAACATTCAGACACACACGCGGCTTTAGGGGGCCTACACACGTGGCTCTGGGGGCTCATACATGCGGCTCTGCGGGGCCCACACATGAGGCTCTGCGGGGCCCACACATGAGGCTCTGCGGGGCCCACACATGAGGCTCTGCGGGGCCCACACATGAGGCTCTGCGGGGCCCACACATGAGGCTCTGCGGGGCCCACACATGAGGCTCTGCGGGGCCCACACATGAGGCTCTGCGAGGCCCACACATGAGACTCTGCGGGGCCCACACATGAGGCTCTGCGGGGCCCACACATGAGGCTCTGCGGGGCCCACACATGAGGCTCTGCGGGGCCCACACATGAGGCTCTGCGGGGCCCACACATGAGGCTCTGCGGGGCCCACACATGAGGCTCTGCGGGGCCCACACATGAGGCTCTGCGGGGCCCACACATGAGGCTCTGCGGGGCCCACACATGAGGCTCTGCGAGGCCCACACATGAGACTCTGCGGGGCCCACACATGAGGCTCTGCGGGGCCCACACATGAGGCTCTGCGGGGCCCACACATGAGGCTCTGCGGGGCCCACACATGCGGCTCTGCGGGGCCCACACATGAGGCTCTGCGGGGCCCACACATGAGGCTCTGCGGGGCCCACACATGCGGCTCTGCGGGGCCCACACATGAGGCTCTGCGGGGCCCACACATGAGGCTCTGCGGGGCCCACACATGAGGCTCTGCGGGGCCCACACATGAGGCTCTGCGGGGCCCACACATGAGGCTCTGCGGGGCCCACACATGAGGCTCTGCGGGGCCCACACATGCGGCTCTGCGGGGCCCACACATGCGGCTCTGCGGGGCCCACACATGAGGCTCTGCGGGGCCCACACACGAGGCTCTGCGGGGCCCACACATGAGGCTCTGCGGGGCCCACACATGAGGCTCTGAGGGGGCCCACACATGAGGCTCTGCGGGGCACACACATGAGGCTCTGCGGGGCCCACACATGAGGCTCTGCGGGGCCCACACATGAGACTCTGCGGGGCCCACACATGAGGCTCTGCGGGGCCCACACATGAGGCTCTGCGGGGCACACACATGAGGCTCTGCGGGGCACACACATGAGGCTCTGCGGGGCCCACACATGCGGCTCTGCGGGGCCCACACATGAGGCTCTGCGGGGCCCACACATGAGGCTCTGCGGGGCCCACACACGAGGCTCTGCGGGGCCCACACATGAGGCTCTGCGGGGCCCACACATGAGGCTCTGCGGGGCCCACACATGAGGCTCTGAGGGGGCCCACACATGAGGCTCTGCGGGGCCCACACATGCGGCTCTGCGGGGCCCACACATGAGGCTCTGCGGGGCCCACACACGAGGCTCTGCGGGGCCCACACACGAGGCTCTGCGGGGCCCACACACGAGGCTCTGCGGGGCCCACACACGAGGCTCTGCGGGGCCCACACATGCGGCTCTGCGGGGCCCACACATGAGACTCTGCGGGGCCCACACATGAGGCTCTGCGGGGCCCACACATGAGGCTCTGCGGGGCCCACACATGAGGCTCTGCGGGGCCCACACATGCGGCTCTGCGGGGCCCACACATGAGGCTCTGCGGGGCACACACATGCGGCTCTGCGGGGCCCACACATGAGGCTCTGCGGGGCCCACACATGAGGCTCTGCGGGGCCCACACATGCGGCTCTGCGGGGCCCACACATGAGGCTCTGCGGGGCCCACACATGCGGCTCTGCGGGGCCCACACATGAGGCTCTGCGGGGCCCACACACGAGGCTCTGCGGGGCCCACACATGAGGCTCTGCGGGGCCCACACATGAGGCTCTGCGGGGCCCACATACGAGGCTCTGGGGGGGGGGCAGGGCATACATCTCGGCTGGGGGGGGAGAAGCCCAGACAGCTCACTGGGGCCCACACATACAGATCGATTGCGGGGGTGCAGCACATAGCACTCAGGTCACAGTGGAGAGAGGGCCCACATAGCGCCGTGTCTGACGCTGCAGAGCCCCCACCCGAACAGTACAAGCAAACACCAATGGCTGCTGCCTGCATCTGAAGCGCCCCTCTCTGGCGGGTACAGCCGGGGGGCGTGTCATTCACATACACGTTCAGCCAGAGAAGCAATAGAGCAGGAAGGGTTTCTGCGACTAACGGCGCTGAAGTGACACCCAGCCTGGCTGTCTGCCTGAGCCTGGATTGAATGATCATCATGAAACTAAAATGAGTGCCCCCCCTCAGCTCACGGGCCCCCTAGCATCACGGGCCCCTAGCATCACGGGCCCCCTAGCATCACGGGCCCCCTAGCATCACGGGCCCCCTAGCATCACGGGCCCCCTAGCATCACGGGCCCCCTAGCATCACGGGCCCCGTAGCATCACGGGCCCCCTAGCATCACGGGCCCCTAGCATCACGGGCCCCGTAGCATCACGGGCCCCCTAGCATCACGGGCCCCCTAGCATCACGGGCCCCGTAGCATCACGGGCCCCCTAGCATCACGGCCCCCTAGCATCACGGCCCCCTAGCATCACGGCCCCCTAGCATCACGGCCCCCTAGCATCACGGCCCCCTAGCATCACGGCCCCCTAGCATCACGGCCCCCTAGCATCACGGCCCCCTAGCATCACGGCCCCCTAGCATCACGGGCCCCCTAGCATCACGGGCCCCCTAGCATCACGGGCCCCGTAGCATCACGGGCCCCGTAGCATCACGGGCCCCCTAGCATCACGGGCCCCGTAGCATCACGGGCCCCCTAGCATCACGGGCCCCGTAGCATCACGGCCCCCTAGCATCACGGCCCCCTAGCATCACGGGCCCCGTAGCAGTGGCGTGTAGTGATGGGCAGTCCGGCTCTCGGCTCATTCGGCTCACCAAAAAGAATCGGCTCTTTCGGCTCAAAAAACGGCTCTTTTTTTTTAAAAACCCCTCTGCTCCACCTTGTGGTGATACAGAACCTCCCCTGTACATTGGGAACCTCATTGTACACCTTGTATGTATCTAGTGAAGCAGTAAAAACAGTTTTCAGCATTATTGTTTCCGTTTCCTCAGATTGTCAGCTCTTCTGGACAGGGCCCTCGCTCCTCTTTTATGTGGTGTTTTTTGTACATGTCCTTTCTACATTAGTCAGTGCTCTGATATGTGTCGCTCCTACAAAAGACTATAATTCCTGAAAATAAAGGCGAGTTGCAATTACTGTGCTGCCTGTCACTATATGTGCAACACACACACACTGTACACACTGAACACAAAGGACACACATACATACACACATTGTACACACACTGTACATACTGAACACAAAGGACACACATACACACACACATTGTACACACATACTGTACATACTGAACACAAAGGACACACATACACACATTGTACACACACACTGTACATACTGAACACAAAGGACACACATACACACATTGTACACACACACTGTACACACATACTGTACATACTGAACACAAAGGACACACATACATACACACATTGTACACACACACTGTACATACTGAACACAAAGGACACACATACATACACACATTGTACACACACACTGTACATACTGAACACAAAGGACACACATACACACACACACTGTACACACACACTGTACATACTGAACACAAAGGACACACATACATACACACATTGTACACATACTGTACATACTGAACACAAAGGACACACATACACACACACATTGTACACACACACTGTACACACTGAACACAAAGGACACACATACATACACACATTGTACACACACACTGTACATACTGAACACAAAGGACACACATACACACACACATTGTACACACACACTGTACATACTGAACACAAAGGACACACATACATACACACATTGTACACACATACTGTACATACTGAACACAAAGGACACACATACACACATTGTACACACACACTGTACATACTGAACACAAAGGACACACACACACACATTGTACACACATACTGTACATACTGAACACAAAGGACACACATACACACACACATTGTACACACACACTGTACATACTGAACACAAAGGACACACATACACTGTACACACACTGTACACACACACTGTACATACTGAACACAAAGGACACACATACACACACACATTGTACACACACACTGTACATACTGAACACAAAGGACACACATACACACACACATTGTACACACACACTGTACATACTGAACACAAAGGACACACATACACTGTACACACACTGTACACACACACTGTACATACTGAACACAAAGGACACACATACACACACACATTGTACACACATACTGTACATACTGAACACAAAGGACACACATACACACACACATTGTACACACTGAACACAAAGGACACACATACACACATTGTACACACACACTGTACACACATACTGTACATACTGAACACAAAGGACACACATACACACATTGTACACACACACTGTACATACTGAACACAAAGGACACACATACACACATTGTACACACACACTGTACATACTGAACACAAAGGACACACATACACACATTGTACACACACACTGTACACACATACTGTACATACTGAACACAAAGGACACACATACATACACACATTGTACACACACACTGTACATACTGAACACAAAGGACACACATACATACACACATTGTACACACACACTGTACACACTGAACACAAAGGACACACATACACACATTGTACACACACACTGTACACACTGAACACAAAGGACACACATACACACACACATTGTACACACATACTGTACATACTGAACACAAAGGACACACATACACACATTGTACACACACACTGTACACACTGAACACAAAGGACACACATACACACATTGTACACACACACTGTACATACTGAACACAAAGGACACACATACACACACACACTGTACACACACACTGTACATACTGAACACAAAGGACACACATACATACACACATTGTACACACACACTGTACATACTGAACACAAAGGACACACATACACACACACATTGTACACACACACTGTACATACTGAACACAAAGGACACACATACACACACACATTGTACACACACACTGTACACACTGAACACAAAGGACACACATACATACACACATTGTACACACATACTGTACATACTGAACACAAACGACACACATACATACACACATTGTACACACACACTGTACACACTGAACACAAAGGACACACATACACACATTGTACACACACACTGTACACACTGAACACAAAGGACACACATACACACACACATTGTACACACATACTGTACATACTGAACACAAAGGACACACATACACACATTGTACACACACACTGTACACACTGAACACAAAGGACACACATACACACATTGTACACACACACTGTACATACTGAACACAAAGGACACACATACACACACACACTGTACACACACACTGTACATACTGAACACAAAGGACACACATACATACACACATTGTACACATACTGTACATACTGAACACAAAGGACACACATACACACACACATTGTACACACACACTGTACACACTGAACACAAAGGACACACATACATACACACATTGTACACACACACTGTACATACTGAACACAAAGGACACACATACACACACACATTGTACACACACACTGTACATACTGAACACAAAGGACACACATACATACACACATTGTACACACATACTGTACATACTGAACACAAAGGACACACATACACACATTGTACACACACACTGTACATACTGAACACAAAGGACACACACACACACACATTGTACACACATACTGTACATACTGAACACAAAGGACACACATACACACACACATTGTACACACACACTGTACATACTGAACACAAAGGACACACATACACTGTACACACACTGTACACACACACTGTACATACTGAACACAAAGGACACACATACACACACACATTGTACACACACACTGTACATACTGAACACAAAGGACACACATACACACACACATTGTACACACACACTGTACATACTGAACACAAAGGACACACATACACTGTACACACACTGTACACACACACTGTACATACTGAACACAAAGGACACACATACACACACACATTGTACACACATACTGTACATACTGAACACAAAGGACACACATACACACATTGTACACACACACTGTACACACTGAACACAAAGGACACACATACACACATTGTACACACACACTGTACATACTGAACACAAAGGACACACATACACACACACACTGTACACACACACTGTACATACTGAACACAAAGGACACACATACATACACACATTGTACACATACTGTACATACTGAACACAAAGGACACACATACACACACACATTGTACACACACACTGTACACACTGAACACAAAGGACACACATACATACACACATTGTACACACACACTGTACATACTGAACACAAAGGACACACATACACACACACATTGTACACACACACTGTACATACTGAACACAAAGGACACACATACATACACACATTGTACACACATACTGTACATACTGAACACAAAGGACACACATACACACATTGTACACACACACTGTACATACTGAACACAAAGGACACACACACACACATTGTACACACATACTGTACATACTGAACACAAAGGACACACATACACACACACATTGTACACACACACTGTACATACTGAACACAAAGGACACACATACACTGTACACACACTGTACACACACACTGTACATACTGAACACAAAGGACACACATACACACACACATTGTACACACACACTGTACATACTGAACACAAAGGACACACATACACACACACATTGTACACACACACTGTACATACTGAACACAAAGGACACACATACACTGTACACACACTGTACACACACACTGTACATACTGAACACAAAGGACACACATACACACACACATTGTACACACACACTGTACATACTGAACACAAAGGACACACATACACACACACATTGTACACACATACTGTACATACTGAACACAAAGGACACACATACACACACACATTGTACACACACACTGTACATACTGAACACAAAGGACACACATACACACACACATTGTACACACACACTGTACATACTGAACACAAAGGACACACATACATACACACATTGTACACACACACTGTACATACTGAACACAAAGGACACACATACACACACACATTGTACACACACACTGTACATACTGAACACAAAGGACACACATACATACACACATTGTACACACATACTGTACATACTGAACACATTGTACACACATACATACACACATTGTACACACACACTGTACATACTGAACACAAAGGACACACATACATACACACATTGTACACACACACTGTACATACTGAACACAAAGGACACACATACATACACACATTGTACACACACACTGTACATACTGAACACAAAGGACACACATACACACATTGTACACACATACTGTACATACTGAACACAAAGGACACACATACACACACACATTGTACACACACACTGTACATACTGAACACAAAGGACACACATACACTGTACACACACTGTACACACACACTGTACATACTGAACACAAAGGACACACATACACACACACATTGTACACACACACTGTATATACTGAACACAAAGGACACACATACATACACACATTGTACACACACACTGTATATACTGAACACAAAGGACACACATACATACACACATTGTACACACATACTGTACATACTGAACACATTGTACACACATACATACACACATTGTACACACACACTGTACATACTGAACACAAAGGACACACATACATACACACATTGTACACACACACTGTACATACTGAACACAAAGGACACACATACACACACACATTGTACACACACACTGTATATACTGAACACAAAGGACACACATACATACACACATTGTACACACATACTGTACATACTGAACACATTGTACACACATACATACACACATTGTACACACACACTGTACATACTGAACACAAAGGACACACATACATACACACATTGTACACACACACTGTACATACTGAACACAAAGGACACACATACATACACACATTGTACACACACACTGTACATACTGAACACAAAGGACACACATACACACATTGTACACACATACTGTACATACTGAACACAAAGGACACACATACACACACACATTGTACACACACACTGTACATACTGAACACAAAGGACACACATACACTGTACACACACTGTACACACACACTGTACATACTGAACACAAAGGACACACATACACACACACATTGTACACACACACTGTACATACTGAACACAAAGGACACACATACACACACACATTGTACACACACACTGTACATACTGAACACAAAGGACACACATACACACACACATTGTACACACACACTGTACATACTGAACACAAAGGACACACATACATACACACATTGTACACACACACTGTACATACTGAACACAAAGGACACACATACACACACACATTGTACACACACACTGTACATACTGAACACAAAGGACACACATACACACACACATTGTACACACACACTGTACATACTGAACACAAAGGACACACATACATACACACATTGTACACACATACTGTATATACTGAACACAAAGGACACACATACATACACACATTGTACACACATACTGTACATACTGAACACATTGTACACACATACATACACACATTGTACACACACTGTACATACTGAACACAAAGGACACACATACATACACACATTGTACACACACACTGTACATACTGAACACAAAGGACACACATACACACACACATTGTACACACATACTGTACATACTGAACACAAAGGACACACATACACACACACATTGTACACACACACTGTACATACTGAACACAAAGGACACACATACATACACACATTGTACACACATACTGTACATACTGAACACAAAGGACACACATACACACACACATTGTACACACACACTGTACATACTGAACACAAAGGACACACATACACACACACATTGTACACACATACTGTACATACTGAACACAAAGGACACACATACATACACACATTGTACACACACACTGTACATACTGAACACAAAGGACACACATACATACACACATTGTACACACACACTGTACATACTGAACACAAAGGACACACATACACTGTACACACACTGTACACACACACTGTACATACTGAACACAAAGGACACACATACACTGTACACACACTGTACACACACACTGTACATACTAAACACAAAGGACACACATACATACACACATTGTACACACACAGTGTACATACTGAACACAAACGACACACATACATACACACATTGTACACACATACTGTACATACTGAACACAAAGGACACACATACACACACACATTGTACACACATACTGTACATACTGAACACAAACGAAACACATACATACACACATTGTACACACACTGTACATACTGAACACAAACGACACACATACATACACACATTGTACACACATACTGTACATACTGAACACAAAGGACACACATACACACACACATTGTACACACACACTGTACATACTGAACACAAAGGACACACATACATACACACATTGTACACACACACTGTACATACTGAACACAAAGGACACACATACATACACACATTGTACACACACTGTACATACTGAACACAAAGGACACACATACACACATTGTACACACACACTGTACATACTGAACACAAACGACACACATACATACACACATTGTACACACACACTGTACACACTGAACACAAACGACACACATACATACACACATTGTACACACACACTGTACATACTGAACACAAAGGACACACATACATACACACATTGTACACACACACTGTACATACTGAACACAAAGGACACACATACATACACACATTGTACACATACTGTACATACTGAACACAAAGGACACACATACATACACACATTGTACACACACACTGTACACACTGAACACAAACGACACACATACATACACACATTGTACACATACTGTACACACTGAACACAAAGGACACACATACATACACACATTGTACACACACACTGTACATACTGAACACAAAGGACACACATACATACACACATTGTACACACACACTGTACATATTGAACACAAAGGACACACATACATACACACATTGTACACACACACTGTACATACTGAACACAAAGGACACACATACATACACACATTGTACACACACATTGTACATACTGAACACAAAGGGCACACATACATACACACATTGTACACACACTGTACATACTGAACACAAAGGACACACATACACACATTGTACACACACACTGTACATACTGAACACAAAGGACACACATACATACACACATTGTACACACACACTGTACATACTGAACACAAAGGACATACATACACACACTGTACACACATACTGTACATACTGAACACAAAGGACACACATACATACACACATTGTACACACACACTGTACATACTGAACATAAAGGACACACATACATACACACATTGTACACACACACTGTACATACTGAACACAAAGGACACACATACATACACACATTGTACACACACACTGTACATACTGAACACAAAGGACACACATACATACACACATTGTACACACATACTGTACATACTGAACACAAAGGACACACATACACACATTGTACACACACACTGTACATACTGAACACAAAGGACACACACACACACATTGTACACACATACTGTACATACTGAACACAAAGGACACACATACACACACACATTGTACACACACACTGTACATACTGAACACAAAGGACACACATACACTGTACACACACTGTACACACACACTGTACATACTGAACACAAAGGACACACATACACACACACATTGTACACACACACTGTACATACTGAACACAAAGGACACACATACACACACACATTGTACACACACACTGTACATACTGAACACAAAGGACACACATACACTGTACACACACTGTACACACACACTGTACATACTGAACACAAAGGACACACATACACACACACATTGTACACACACACTGTACATACTGAACACAAAGGACACACATACACTGTACACACACTGTACACACACACTGTACATACTGAACACAAAGGACACACATACACACACACATTGTACACACACACTGTACATACTGAACACAAAGGACACACATACATACACACATTGTACACACATACTGTACATACTGAACACAAAGGACACACATACATACACACATTGTACACACACACTGTACATACTGAACACAAAGGACACACATACATACACACATTGTACACACACACTGTACATACTGAACACAAAGGACACACATACACACACACATTGTACACACACACTGTACATACTGAACACAAAGGACACACATACATACACACATTGTACACACATACTGTACATACTGAACACATTGTACACACATACATACACACATTGTACACACACACTGTACATACTGAACACAAAGGACACACATACATACACACATTGTACACACACACTGTACATACTGAACACAAAGGACACACATACATACACACATTGTACACACACACTGTACATACTGAACACAAAGGACACACATACACACATTGTACACACATACTGTACATACTGAACACAAAGGACACACATACACACACACATTGTACACACACACTGTACATACTGAACACAAAGGACACACATACACTGTACACACACTGTACACACACACTGTACATACTGAACACAAAGGACACACATACACACACACATTGTACACACACACTGTACATACTGAACACAAAGGACACACATACACACACACATTGTACACACACACTGTATATACTGAACACAAAGGACACACATACATACACACATTGTACACACACACTGTATATACTGAACACAAAGGACACACATACATACACACATTGTACACACATACTGTACATACTGAACACATTGTACACACATACATACACACATTGTACACACACACTGTACATACTGAACACAAAGGACACACATACATACACACATTGTACACACACACTGTACATACTGAACACAAAGGACACACATACATACACACATTGTACACACACACTGTACATACTGAACACAAAGGACACACATACACACATTGTACACACATACTGTACATACTGAACACAAAGGACACCCATACACACACACATTGTACACACACACTGTATATACTGAACACAAAGGACACACATACATACACACATTGTACACACATACTGTACATACTGAACACATTGTACACACATACATACACACATTGTACACACACACTGTACATACTGAACACAAAGGACACACATACATACACACATTGTACACACACACTGTACATACTGAACACAAAGGACACACATACATACACACATTGTACACACACACTGTACATACTGAACACAAAGGACACACATACACACATTGTACACACATACTGTACATACTGAACACAAAGGACACACATACACACACACATTGTACACACACACTGTACATACTGAACACAAAGGACACACATACACTGTACACACACTGTACACACACACTGTACATACTGAACACAAAGGACACACATACACACACACATTGTACACACACACTGTACATACTGAACACAAAGGACACACATACACACACACATTGTACACACATACTGTACATACTGAACACAAAGGACACACATACACACACACATTGTACACACACACTGTACATACTGAACACAAAGGACACACATACACACACACATTGTACACACACACTGTACATACTGAACACAAAGGACACACATACATACACACATTGTACACACACACTGTACATACTGAACACAAAGGACACACATACACACACACATTGTACACACACACTGTACATACTGAACACAAAGGACACACATACACACACACATTGTACACACACACTGTACATACTGAACACAAAGGACACACATACATACACACATTGTACACACATACTGTACATACTGAACACAAAGGACACACATACATACACACATTGTACACATACTGTACATACTGAACACAAAGGACACACATACACACACACATTGTACACACACACACTGTATATACTGAACACAAAGGACACACATACATACACACATTGTACACACATACTGTACATACTGAACACATTGTACACACATACATACACACATTGTACACACACTGTACATACTGAACACAAAGGACACACATACATACACACATTGTACACACACACTGTACATACTGAACACAAAGGACACACATACACACACACATTGTACACACATACTGTACATACTGAACACAAAGGACACACATACATACACACATTGTACACACATACTGTACATACTGAACACAAAGGACACACATACACACACACATTGTACACACACACTGTACATACTGAACACAAAGGACACACATACACACACACATTGTACACACATACTGTACATACTGAACACAAAGGACACATACATACACACATTGTACACACACACTGTACATACTGAACACAAAGGACACACATACATACACACATTGTACACACACACTGTACATACTGAACACAAAGGACACACATACACTGTACACACACTGTACACACACACTGTACATACTGAACACAAAGGACACACATACACTGTACACACACTGTACACACACACTGTACATACTAAACACAAAGGACACACATACATACACACATTGTACACACACAGTGTACATACTGAACACAAACGACACACATACATACACACATTGTACACACATACTGTACATACTGAACACAAAGGACACACATACACACACACATTGTACACACACTGTACATACTGAACACAAACGACACACATACATACACACATTGTACACACACAGTGTACATACTGAACACAAACGACACACATACATACACACATTGTACACACATACTGTACATACTGAACACAAAGGACACACATACACACACACATTGTACACACACACTGTACATACTGAACACAAAGGACACACATACATACACACATTGTACACACACACTGTACATACTGAACACAAAGGACACACATACATACACACATTGTACACACACTGTACATACTGAACACAAAGGACACACATACACACATTGTACACACACACTGTACATACTGAACACAAACGACACACATACATACACACATTGTACACACACACTGTACACACTGAACACAAACGACACACATACATACACACATTGTACACACACACTGTACATACTGAACACAAAGGACACACATACATACACACATTGTACACACACACTGTACATACTGAACACAAAGGACACACATACATACACACATTGTACACATACTGTACATACTGAACACAAAGGACACACATACATACACACATTGTACACACACACTGTACACACTGAACACAAACGACACACATACATACACACATTGTACACATACTGTACACACTGAACACAAAGGACACACATACATACACACATTGTACACACACACTGTACATACTGAACACAAAGGACACACATACATACACACATTGTACACACACACTGTACATATTGAACACAAAGGACACACATACATACACACATTGTACACACACACTGTACATACTGAACACAAAGGACACACATACATACACACATTGTACACACACACTGTACATACTGAACACAAAGGACACACATACATACACACATTGTACACACACACTGTACATACTGAACACAAAGGACACACATACATACACACATTGTACACACACATTGTACATACTGAACACAAAGGGCACACATACATACACACATTGTACACACACTGTACATACTGAACACAAAGGACACACATACACACATTGTACACACACACTGTACATACTGAACACAAAGGACACACATACATACACACATTGTACACACACACTGTACATACTGAACACAAAGGACACACATACATACACACACTGTACATACTGAACACAAAGGACATACATACACACACTGTACACACATACTGTACATACTGAACACAAAGGACACACATACATACACACATTGTACACACACACTGTACATACTGAACACAAAGGACACACATACACACATTGTACACACATACTGTACATACTGAACACAAAG
This sequence comes from Anomaloglossus baeobatrachus, assembly GCF_048569485.1. Taxonomy (NCBI): domain Eukaryota; kingdom Metazoa; phylum Chordata; class Amphibia; order Anura; family Aromobatidae; genus Anomaloglossus; species Anomaloglossus baeobatrachus. Next base: position 966,631,879 of record NC_134353.1, read on the forward strand.
GACACACATACATACACACATTGTACACACACACTGTACATACTGAACACAAAGGACACACATACACACATTGTACACACACACTGTACATACTGAACACAAAGGACACACATACATACACACATTGTACACACACACTGTACATACTGAACACAAAGGACACACATACATACACACATTGTACACACATACTGTACATACTGAACACAAAGGACACACATACATACACACATTGTACACACACACTGTACACACTGAACACAAAGGACACACATACATACACACATTGTACACACACACTGTACATACTGAACACAAAGGACACACATACATACACACATTGTACACACACACTGTACATACTGAACACAAACGACACACATACATACACACATTGTACACACACACTGTACACACTGAACACAAACAACACACATACATACACACATTGTACACATACTGTACATACTGAACACAAAGGACACACATACATACACACATTGTACACACACACTGTACACACTGAACACAAACGACACACATACATACACACATTGTACACATACTGTACATACTGAACACAAAGGACACACATACATACACACATTGTACACACACACACTGTACACACTGAACACAAACAACACACATACATACACACATTGTACACATACTGTACATACTGAACACAAAGGACACACATACATACACACATTGTACACACACACTGTACACACTGAACACAAAGGACACACATACATACACACATTGTACACACACACTGTACATACTGAACACAAAGGACACACATACATACACACATTGTACACACACACTGTACATACTGAACACAAAGGACACACATACATACAGACATTGTACACACACACTGTACATACTGAACACAAAGGACACACATACATACACACATTGTACACACACACTGTACATACTGAACACAAAGGACACACATACATACACACATTGTACACACACACTGTACATACTGAACACAAAGGACACACATACATACACACATTGTACACACACACTGTACATACTGAACACAAAGGACACACATACACACATTGTACACACACACTGTACATACTGAACACAAAGGACACACATACATACACACATTGTACACACACACTGTACATACTGAACACAAAGGACACACATACATACACACATTGTACACACACACTGTACACACTGAACACAAACGACACACATACATACACACATTGTACACACATACTGTACATACTGAACACAAAGGACACACATACATACACACATTGTACACACACACTGTACATACTGAACACAAAGGACACACATACATACACACATTGTACACACACACTGTACATACTGAACACAAAGGACACACATACATACACACATTGTACACACACACTGTACATACTGAACACAAAGGACAAACATACATACATACATTGTACACACACACTGTACATACTGAACACAAAGGACACACATACATACACACATTGTACACACACACTGTACACACTGAACACAAAGGACACACATACACACACACATTGTACACACACACTGTACATACTGAACACAAAGGACACACATACATACACACATTGTACACACACACTGTACATACTGAACACAAAGGACAAACATACATACATACATTGTACACACACACTGTACATACTGAACACAAAGGACACACATACATACACACATTGTACACACACACTGTACATACTGAACACAAAGGACACACATACACACATTGTACACACACACTGTACATACTGAACACAAAGGACAAACATACATACATACATTGTACACACACACTGTACATACTGAACACAAAGGACACACATACATACACACATTGTACACACACTGTACATACTGAACACAAAGGACACACATACATACACACATTGTACACACATACTGTACGCACACAAAAATATGGAAGCATAGGATACTGAATAGCAAAATCAGTTTATTTCAACACAACCTGGAACAGAAATGTTTAAATGCTAACATAGCATGGGTCCAACTTCTGCTGGTGGTGCACAGCACTACAAATTCCAGCAAGTGGATCACAATATGGCAATGCAACACTAGTTACATACCAACTTTTTTAACAGTTAAGTGACAATAAATGTCATTGAGGTAGTATTGCACATAAAACAAATGTATAGAGGTTGTGTGCAGATGTCAGATCTATTTACATCTAAAAATACCAGGATTTGTTAACAGAAATAGAAAAAAAGTCTTAACTGCGAGAATTGTGACACCAGAATGCCACAGACACATGCATATAGAGGCTAATGAATATGTTGTATGTAGTCACCAAACTAGTAAAAAAATATCAATTGTGGTCACAAAAAAAAAATAACACACACACACACATATATATATATATATATATATATATATATATATATACTAGAAGGTGGCCGGATTCTACGCATCGGGAATTCTAGAATTTACGTATTGTGTAGTTCATGTATGATTTTTGTTATATATATAGATGTTGTTGTGTGTAGTTACCAAGTGTTTGTGTAGGGCGCTGTGCATGTTCTGGATGTTGTCTGGGTGTGGCGGGGGGTGAGAGCGGTGTTGTTTGTGTGTTGCGTTGTTTGTGGAGCGCTGTGTGTCTGTAGCGTTGTGTGTGTGTTGCGCGGTTTGTGTGTGTGTGGTGTGTTTTGGGGGGAGGTATGTTTTGTGCAATGTGTGTGTTGTGCGGTATGTGTGTATATTTGTGTGTGCAGCGTTGTCTGTGTGTGTGGGTGTCTGTGTAGGGCAGTTGTTTGTGGTTCCCAGTGTGTGTGTGTGGTGTGTTGTGCAGTGCGCGCGCGCGTGTGTGTGTGTGTGTTGGGGGGAGGTGTGCACTTCCCATCGTGCTCCATCCCCCATGCAGCGCACTCCCCATCGTGCTCCATCCCCCATGCAGCGCACTCCCCATCGTGCTCCATCCCCTATGCTGCGCACCTCCCATCGTGCTCCATCTCCCATCCTGCGCACTCCCAAACGTGCTCCATCCGCCATGCTGTGCACTCCCAAACGTGCTCCATCCGCCATGCTGCGCACTCCCAAACGTGCTCCATCCGCCATGCTGCGCACTCCCTATCGTGCTCCATCCCCCATGCTGCGCACTCCCAAACGTGCTCCATCAGCCATGCTGCGCACTCCCCATCGTGCTCCATCTCCCATGCTGCGCACTCCCAAACGTGCTCCATCCGCCATGCTGCGCACTCCCAAACGTGCTCCATCCGCCATACTCCGCACTCCCCATCGTGCTCCATCCCCCATGCAGCGCACTCCCCATCGTGCTCCATCCCCTATGCTGCGCACCCCCCATCGTGCTCCATCTCCCATGCTGCGCACTCCCAAACGTGCTCCATCCGCCATGCTGCGCACTCCTAAACGTGGTCCATCCGCCATGCTGCGCACTCCCAAACGTGCTCCATCCGCCATACTCCGCACTCCCAATCGTGCTGCATCCCCCATGTTGCGCACTCCCAAACGTGCTCCATCCGCCATGCTGCGCACTCCCAAACGTGCTCCATCCGCCATGCTGCGCACTCCCTATCGTGCTCCATCCCCCATGCTGCGCACTCCCAAACGTGCTCCATCCGCCATGCTGCGCACTCCCCATCGTGCTCCATCTCCCATGCTGCGCACTCCCAAACGTGCTCCATTCGCCATGCTGCGCACTCCCAAACGTGCTCCATCCGCCATGCTGCGCACTCCCAAACGTGCTCCATCCGCCATACTCCGCACTCCCCATCGTGCTCCATCCCCCATGCAGCGCACTCCCCATCGTGCTCCATCCCCTATGCTGCGCACCCCCCATCGTGCTCCATCTCCCATGCTGCGCACTCCCAAACGTGCTCCATCCGCCATGCTGCGCACTCCCAAACGTGGTCCATCCGCCATGCTGCGCACTCCCAAACGTGCTCCATCCGCCATACTCCGCACTCCCCATCGTGCTGCATCCCCCATGCTGCGCACTCCCAAACGTGCTCCATCCGCCATGCTGCGCACTCCCAAACGTGCTCCATCCTCTATGCTGCGCACCCCCCATCGTGCTCCATCTCCCATCCTGCGCACTCCCAAACGTGATCCATTCGCCATGCTGTGCACTCCCAAACGTGCTCCATTCGCCATGCTGCACACTCCCAAACGTGCTCCATCCGCCATGCTGCGCACTCCCCATCGTGCTCCATCCCCCATGCTGCGCACTCCCAAACGTGCTCCATCCGCCATGCTGCGCACTCCCCATCGTGCTCCATCTCCCATGCTGCGCACTCCCAAACGTGCTCCATCCACCATGCTGCGCACTCCCAAACGTGGTCCATCCGCCATGCTGCGCACTCCCAAACGTGCTCCATCCGCCATACTCCGCACTCCCCATCGTGCTGCATCCCCCATGCTGCGCACTCCCAAACGTGCTCCATCCGCCATGCTGCGCATTCCCAAACGTGCTCCATCCGCCATGCTGCGCACTCCCAAACGTGCTCCATCCGCCATGCTGCGCACTCCCAAACGTGCTCCATCCGCCATGCTGCGCACTCCCAAATGTGCTCCATCCGCCATGCTGCGCACTCCCAAACGTGCTCCATCCGCCATGCTGCGCACTCCCAAACGTGGTCCATCCGCCATGCTGCGCATTTCCAAACGTGCTCCATCCGCCATACTCCACACTCCCCATCGTGCTGCATCCCCCATGCTGCGCACTCCCAAACGTACTCCATCCGCCATGCTGCGCCAGCATCAGCCTCTCTACCCGCAGCATCAGCCTCTCTGTCCCCAGCATCAGCCTCTCTGTCCCCAGCATCAGCCTCTCTGTCTCCAGCATCAGCCTCTCTGTCTACAGCATCAGCCTCTCTGTCTCCAGCATCAGCCTCTCTGTCTCCAGCATCAGCCTCTCTCCTCCCAGCATCAGCCTCTCTGTCCCCAGCATCAGCCTCTCTGTCCCCAGCATCAGCCTCTCTGTCTCCAGCATCAGGCTCTCTGTCCCCAGCATCAGCCTCTCTGTCCCCAGCATCAGCCTCTCTGTCCCCAGCATCAGCCTCTCTGTCCCCTGCATCAGCCTCTCTGTCTCCAGCATCAGCCTCTCTGTCCCCAGCATCAGCCTCTCTGTCCCCAGCATCAGCCTCTCTGTCTCCAGCATCAGCCTCTCTGTCCCCAGCATCAGCCTCTCTGTCTCCAGCATCAGCCTCTCTGTCCCCAGCATCAGCCTCTCTGTCCCCAGCATCAGCCTCTCTGTCCCCAGCATCAGCCTCTCTGTCTCCAGCATCAGCCTCTCTGTCCCCAGCATCAGCCTCTCTGTCTCCAGCATCAGCCTCTCTGTCCCCAGCATCAGCCTCTCTGTCCCCAGCATCAGCCTCTCTGTCTCCAGCATCAGCCTCTCTGTCTCCAGCATCAGCCTCTCTGTCTCCAGCATCAGCCTCTCTGTCTCCAGCATCAGCCTCTCTGTCCCCAGCATCAGCCTCTCTGTCCCCAGCATCAGCCTCTCTGTCTCCAGCATCAGCCTCTCTGTCCCCAGCATCAGCCTCTCTGTCTCCAGCATCAGCCTCTCTGTCCCCAGCATCAGCCTCTCTGTCTCCAGCATCAGCCTCTCTGTCTCCAGCATCAGCCTCTCTCCTCCCAGCATCAGCCTCTCTGTCCCCAGCATCAGCCTCTCTGTCCCCAGCATCAGCCTCTCTGTCTCCAGCATCAGGCTCTCTGTCCCCAGCATCAGCCTCTCTGTCCCCAGCATCAGCCTCTCTGTCTCCAGCATCAGCCTCTCTGTCCCCAGCATCAGCCTCTCTGTCCCCAGCATCAGCCTCTCTGTCTCCAGCATCAGCCTCTCTGTCCCCAGCATCAGCCTCTCTGTCTCCAGCATCAGCCTCTCTGTCCCCAGCATCAGCCTCTCTGTCCCCAGCATCAGCCTCTCTGTCCCCAGCATCAGCCTCTCTGTCCCCAGCATCAGCCTCTCTGTCTCCAGCATCAGCCTCTCTGTCCCCAGCATCAGCCTCTCTGTCCCCAGCATCAGCCTCTCTGTCCCAGCATCAGCCTCTCTGTCTCCAGCATCAGCCTCTCTGTCTCCAGCATCAGCCTCTCTGTCTCCAGCATCAGCCTCTCTGTCCCAAGCATCAGCCTCTCTGTCCCCAGCATCAGCCTCTCTGTCTCCAGCATCAGCCTCTCTGTCCCCAGCATCAGCCTCTCTGTCTCCAGCATCAGCCTCTCTGTCCCCAGCATCAGCCTCTCTGTCCCCAGCATCAGCCTCTCTGTCCCCAGCATCAGCCTCTCTGTCCCCAGCATCAGCCTCTCTGTCCCCAGCATCAGCCTCTCTGTCTCCAGCATCAGCCTCTCTGTCTCCAGCATCAGCCTCTCTGTCCCAAGCATCAGCCTCTCTGTCCCCAGCATCAGCCTCTCTGTCTCCAGCATCAGCCTCTCTGTCCCCAGCATCTGTCTCTCTGTCTCCAGCATCAGCCTCTCTGTCCCCAGCATCAGCCTCTCTGTCCCCAGCATCAGCCTCTCTGTCCCCAGCATCAGCCTCTCTGTCCCCAGCATCAGCCTCTCTGTCTCCAGCATCAGCCTCTCTGTCTACAGCATCAGCCTCTCTGTCCCCAGCATCAGCCTCTCTGTCCCCAGCATCAGCCTCTCTGTCTCCAGCATCAGCCTCTCTGTCTCCAGCATCAGCCTCTCTGTCTCCAGCATCAGCCTCTCTCCTCCCAGCATCAGCCTCTCTGTCCCCAGCATCAGCCTCTCTGTCCCCAGCATCAGCCTCTCTGTCTCCAGCATCAGGCTCTCTGTCCCCAGCATCAGCCTCTCTGTCCCCAGCATCAGCCTCTCTGTCTCCAGCATCAGCCTCTCTGTCCCCAGCATCAGCCTCTCTGTCCCCAGCATCAGCCTCTCTGTCTCCAGCATCAGCCTCTCTGTCCCCAGCATCAGCCTCTCTGTCTCCAGCATCAGCCTCTCTGTCCCCAGCATCAGCCTCTCTGTCCCCAGCATCAGCCTCTCTGTCCCCAGCATCAGCCTCTCTGTCCCCAGCATCAGCCTCTCTGTCTCCAGCATCAGCCTCTCTGTCCCCAGCATCAGCCTCTCTGTCCCCAGCATCAGCCTCTCTGTCCCAGCATCAGCCTCTCTGTCTCCAGCATCAGCCTCTCTGTCTCCAGCATCAGCCTCTCTGTCTCCAGCATCAGCCTCTCTGTCCCAAGCATCAGCCTCTCTGTCCCCAGCATCAGCCTCTCTGTCTCCAGCATCAGCCTCTCTGTCCCCAGCATCAGCCTCTCTGTCTCCAGCATCAGCCTCTCTGTCCCCAGCATCAGCCTCTCTGTCCCCAGCATCAGCCTCTCTGTCCCCAGCATCAGCCTCTCTGTCCCCAGCATCAGCCTCTCTGTCCCCAGCATCAGCCTCTCTGTCTCCAGCATCAGCCTCTCTGTCCCAAGCATCAGCCTCTCTGTCCCCAGCATCAGCCTCTCTGTCTCCAGCATCAGCCTCTCTGTCCCCAGCATCAGCCTCTCTGTCTCCAGCATCAGCCTCTCTGTCCCCAGCATCAGCCTCTCTGTCCCCAGCATCAGCCTCTCTGTCCCCAGCATCAGCCTCTCTGTCCCCAGCATCAGCCTCTCTGTCTCCAGCATCAGCCTCTCTGTCTACAGCATCAGCCTCTCTGTCCCCAGCATCAGCCTCTCTGTCCCCAGCATCAGCCTCTCTGTCTCCAGCATCAGCCTCTCTGTCTCCAGCATCAGCCTCTCTGTCTCCAGCATCAGCCTCTCTGTCCCCAGCATCAGCCTCTCTGTCCCCAGCATCAGCCTCTCTGTCCCCAGCATCAGCTTTTCTGTCTCCAGCATCAGCCTCTCTGTCCCCAGCATCAGCCTCTCTGTCCCCAGCATCAGCCTCTCTGTCCCCAGCATCAGCTTTTCTGTCTCCAGCATCAGCCTCTCTGTCCCCAGCATCAGCCTCTCTGTGCGTGTGTGTATTTTCCGCCGCTGCAGGACCTTGATGTGTGGATGCGATGTGATGTGTGTGTGAGGTTTGTATGAGAGTGAGTGTGAGCCGGTGTACACTGGTAACTATGATACACATCGGGTAACTAAGGGACCTTAGTTACCCGATGTGTATAATGGTTACCAGCTTTCACGGCCTCCGTCAAGATCCCAGCATCGCAAGGTTATGTCTGGCGCTGCTGGGATCCTGACGGAGCCGGTGTAGAAGCAAGCGATATCCCAGGATGTTGTGATGTGTGAGGTGTGTGTGAGAGTGAGTGTGAGAGTGAGTGTGATCTGATGTGTGTGTGTGTACTCACCTGGGAATCGGAGCTCCGTGTCAGTTGGGCCAGAGCGAGCGTGCATTGCGTGAGGGGGGCGGGGCCTGCAGAGAGCCGGGGCGAGAGGCCAATCCGTGTGGGGGGGCGGGGCCATGGCGAGCCCAGCGGCCTATCAGCTTTGTGTCACCGTAAGGACACAATTTCGGAGCATGACAGACAGACAGACAGATAGACAGACAGACAGACAGACAGACAGACAGAATAAGGCAATTATATATATAGATACACACACACACACACACACACACACACAGCAGCTTCCACTAAACATTGAAGGAATGGAGACATGGCTTATTATCAATGATTTTCTCTTTTTTATGCCAGAAAAAAAACCTTACAGGGTTAAATGAACATGTCAGGGGTCATCTGTGCTGTGCACACACTGGACACTAAGTGCTGACTTCTATTACTAACTCTATACAATGATTGAAGCTGTATACACTTCTTTACATATGTTTGGTCTAAAATGCTATTACTTACCCAACAACTGGCCAGGTCTTTACTGTAGTGGTCCTGAACCCTGACTATAATACCTAGAGAAGATGATCATTGTTATCAGCAAACAAGCTGAGCCCCTCTCCTCCTACACATTACCATATGTGCCAGTCGAGGTCAGAAAACTTAACCCTAGCACATCATTCCCTGGTACTCAATTGTGCCCACTGAACTAAGGAAGAACCACTATGTGTGTATAGCTTTAAGTGTCAGCTCCTGCCCAGAGCTTGTGTTTACTTTACTCTTCTCCTTATCTCCTGCTTCCCCCTGAAGCAGAGAAAAAAAAAAAAAGCAGCTCTTTATGGCTCGTTCACTTTGATGATTCGGCTCATATCGTTCACTTCAAAGAATCGGCTCGTTCGCGAACGACACATCACTAGTGGCGTGGTCTGCCTCTATGGACGGTACGCCACTGGCGTGATAACATGCTCGGTGGGCTGACTACTCTGAGGAAATAACTCCCCATCCACTTGTCTAGGGGGTAATTTGATATCGTAACTGGAGTTTACAAATACTAAATATCTGTTTATGTGCAATGTAATAAAGGGAGTGTAAGGCAGGGAATGTAGATAGGTGCACACAGCTGCTGGTGGTCCGGGGGCGCGGGGGACCTGACACTTTGCTTTTAAAACAGATTGTTTTTGAATAGGGAAATTCTAGATGTAATTCATCACCAACGTGTTCACTCCAGGCCGAGAAGAAAGGGCGCCAACTTACAAAACCATGGAGGCCATACAAAGCACGAGATGTAGTAGCTTTGATGTGGGGTGTACTCATTATTGCATCAACTAATCTGAGTAAAACTGGAGATTTTGTAATGAATGTTATATTATTAATAGTGATGGGCGAATAGTGAGTATTTGTATTCGGATTATTCGTAACGAATCCCAAAGTATTATTCCTGTAGTCATCACGAATTGCGAACTTAAAGCAAGTCACTGGGGAACCCGAGCATTTCTCTTGCCGTGATGAACACTGGAATAGTCCTCAATATTCGGTAAGCATTATCCCAACACGAATAGTGACTGGATCAGGTGCTTATAATGTTAACCCTTTGCGATCTTCTAGGTGTCGCGATCAATAGCGATTGCGGCACATAGAAGGTAATGTAATCTATTCTACACTATGCTGCCTGGCTAATCCACCTGTCCCCCCGCTACTCCCCGACCTCTCCTCTCTGCCAATTCCTTCACTGGCTTCCCATTGCCCAACAATTCCAGTTCAAAACACTAACCATGACATACAAAGCCATCCACAACCTGTCTCCTCCATACATCTCTGATCTAGTCTCCTGGTACTTACCTGCACGTAACCTTCGATCCTCGCAATATCTCCTTCTCTACTCCCCTCTCATCTCCTCTTCCCACCATCGCATCCAAGATTTCTCCCGTGCCTCCCCCATACTCTGGAATGCTCTGCCCCAACATATCAGACTCTCGCCTACCTTGACAAGCTTCAAAAGGAACCTAAAGACCCACCTCTTCCGAGAAGCCTACAACCTGCCGTAACCCTCAGTCTGATATACGCTGCACAACCATCTCTATACTAACCCACTGTACCCTCAACTATCCATTGTAGACTGTAAGCCCTCGCGGACAAGGACCTCTATCCTCCTGTACCAGTCTGTGCCTTGTATTGTTTATGATTATTATACTTGTGCCTATTATGTATTTAATACATATTATTATGCCCTTTCACATGTAAAGCGTCATGGAATAAATGGCGCTAAAATAATAAATAATAATAATATCAATAATAATAAAAAGCAGAGCTTCTCTTACCTCTCCAGCTCCCTCGTGGCAAGATTGTCATTGCAGCAGGAAATAACATGATTACCGCCGGGGCTGCCATGTACGGTGGCCTGTCAGATCCAGCGTGCAGCAAGGACATGCGATCTGTCAGCCTGACACTAACAGTATAATGTATCACCATGCTGCTGCTCCATGAGAATGCATTGTGCCAGCAATCAGACTAAGGAAAACTAAAGTCCCATATAGGGACTAAGTAAAAAACAAATCTAGGAAAAAAAATATACCGAAAAATTATAAAAACAAACATTAAAAAAAGTACACGTATTTTGTCCCACCTGTTCTATAAATCTGTCACGTTATTTAACCCCTCCAGTGAACAGGTTAAAAAAAATAAAAACGTGGCAAAAAAACTGTTTTTTCATCATACTGCAAAAAAAAGTGGACGAAAACACAATGAAAAAGTTGAACAGAACTAAAAATGGTATCACAGAAAATGTCTTGTACCGCAACCACAAGTCACCACACCGCTCCAGCAGCAGAAAAATTAAAAAAAGTTATAGTCTGAGAATACAGAGATGCAAAAAATTAATTTTTCTAAAAAAAAGTCTGTTTAAAAGCATCGAAACATAAAAAAAAAATGATATTTGTGGTATTGCTGTAATCGTACGGACCCGAAGAATAAACCTGTGTTGTGATTGTGTTATGGACAAGATTATGAACTATTAGGAGTATATATAAAAGTCATATGAAGATATCCAAAAACCAGGAATTAAGATGTTGTCTGAACTGTACCACACCTATATCTGCATTTAGACATAAGACTCATCAGTCTGGACGTTCATGTGACAAGTGAATCATGTTGACATAGCTTAATATAATGAGGAAGCAAGCACATTACAGTATATTGTATATCACAGAATAAGCTCTATGATACTTTATCCAATAGGAGACGTGTTACATATTATTGGCTCCTAGCCAACTGATTCCCTTTAAATGTCTGTCCACTTCCGTATTAAACTGGTCTTATTTCCTATACAGATCCGGGTCATATCTCTGGCCTGTATGGGATAATGGTATGCATGCTACTACAAATGACTCATGATTTGGATGCAGACAGGGTTAAGGTAGATGCACAATTAGATTGCATCACTGTAAATTTATGACCGCCTTAACAAATGGCGCCCAATGAACCTTAGGACGGAATCTGGAGGACGGACGGCCATGCTGACACCTTGATTCGAAAAGGCAACTACACGAGAGGGGAGATTTGCGCACTCCACAAAATGCAGGTGAGAAAATTTGTCTAATCTCTAAGTGTCACGGTTTAATAGCAGCTGTTTCCTTGGGTGAAGGAAAAAAATAAAAAATGTGTACTTTGTAAAGTTAACTGTACATGTGGCAGTAAATAGACTGTAGTATACACTTATGAGTGAAGTGTCATCAATAATTGATGTTTGTTGATAAGGCCCGGGAGCCTGGTCCTCGAAAAAAAGAGAATTTGAAAGGGGGGGTTTTAAGGTACTGGTGCAGAGTTATAAAAAGTGGGTGAAAGAGCCCTGACTGTTACTTGGTACGGTTTCTGCTAAGCAGTGAGTTGAACGTTTGTACACTGGGTCATTTGTTTTTGCTTGGTGGATGGCGATGTATTTTAAGAAATACATTAGTAGAATCCTTAACCTTGGCCTTAATCAGAGTTATTGAGTACTTGGATGGACCGTCCTCTTGAGGTGTATGTAGTGTGAACAGAGTTTACTAGTACTTCAGATATCAATAAAAGCCATACGGTGACGGTGAATGTAATTTCTTATCACCCACGTGACACTTCTTCCTGGAAGCGGTAGAAAAACCTGTTTGTGTTGTGGACTGAGATAGAAATCTTTGTATTCGGTGGCTGTGTATAGTTGCTGGTGCAGAAGAGAAGTGTATTACTGCATGGACCAGGCATCCAGGTTGAAGTGTTGGTTTTAGGTTGTTTGCCCTTTGAAGATGGGGTCTAATCAGTCCTCGCCTGTCAAGCTTACGGCAGATGAGTTAGTAAGTGAGCGAGAAGGGAGGAAGTACGGTAAAAAATATGAAGTCTCTCCTCAAGGTGGCAGGGATTACTGCCAGGAAAGGGAGATTAGAGGAGCAAGAATTGAAAGATGTCTTATTGAATAAGCAAGGGGTTTTGAAAGACAAAGATCTCCTTATGGATGCTGAGGCATGGTATAGGACGTCTAAAGATGTTAAAAAATTGGCATGGAAAGAGGAATGTGATGGAGATGGCAGATATTTCTATATTGCATCAGCTCAGAAAATGGCACCTCAGGAAGTGGCCAAGCCCATTAGGAAGCAATGCCCCCCTCCTTATAAGTCGTCCCCAGAGGGTTGGACTTGTCTAACGCCCTCCCTAGCCTCTCTAGACGCCAATTCAGGTCGGGCCGCACCTAGTTCCTCTTCAGCAGCCATCTTAAGTCCCAAGGCCACTGGCTTATTTATTGCTGCAGAAGACACCGAGGGGGGGGGGCAGGAAGACAATGAACTTACATCCACACACAACCTCCAAATTAGTGCAGAGGCCAAACCAACAACCTCCCGAGAAAAACCACAGGTGCTGTCCTTATTTGAGGACGTCAGCCCACACACTGCACCACCCCTTGATCACGATAGACCCAGACAAGGACGCCCCAGATATGTGACATGGAAGCCCCAGGAGGCTACAGTCCTTGTGAATTCTCTCCCTGATCCTGATTTGCATCCAATGCCTTTTTATAGGAAGATGTGCCAAATCCAGAAAACCCACTCTGCCACATATGCTGATTTGTATGGGCTCACCCAAATTAAAGCTGGGGATTCTTTCTAGCCAGTAATGGAACCAGGTTTACAGTGAGGGTGAGTGTACTTTATTATCACCCACGTGACACTGGTGCTATATTTCTTCCTGGAAGACGTTTGTATGTATAATGTACGCAGTTTCTGGTGTGGAACACCGTAGCAAAGTTGAAACTGGAAAAAGGAGAAGTGTTAGTTTTCTATTTGAAAAACTGTGAATGAAGTCATATTAGACCAGCAAGTTTAATTGTAATGACACACGTATGTTTAAAAAGAGAATTCTCCCAAGGGGGGGAGATTAGATGAGAATTGATTGAAGGTACAGGATGTGATATTGAATGTCAATATAGTGAATGTATTGAGATGGTTTGAAGAAATGTAATTCTGAATCTAGTAACTACACTATGTGTATTTTACCTGTCTGTGAAAATGGCTTCTCCAGGCCCATTATTAGAAGCAACGCCCTCCACCCTATAAGCTGTCCCATAGGGTGGACTTGTATACTGTCTGTGGAGCACTGTGTCCACGTAAGCCCACCCCATTATTTCCTGTCCTGAATATAGATTTCTTTCTGTCACTCTGTGTTTTGCCCAGCCCTGGGTGGGGTATGCTATAGGGATAGTTATCAGGGTCTGACAGGAGATAGGGATACGCTGGAGGCTCGACATTGACCACGATTAGGTCTACCGTTGAGATGAGGGTGAGTACAGGGTCCCTAGTTACAGGGTCAGCCCAGGGGTCCCTATATAATCCATATTCCCAGTAACAGATTGAATACCCCCTGAATGTTGATGGCACAACCCATGTCTCTCCCTCCCAGGCCTCTTCAGACGTCATTTTTGGCCAACACCTACTTCCTCTTTTAGCGGCTGTTTCTTATTGGTAATTATCTTTAGCGGCCGTTTTAACTCAGACACTACATAGTTCCTCTTTTGACGCCATTTTAGTCTGGCCGATACCTAGTTCCCTTTTCCAGCCGCCATCTTAGGACCCAAAGCCACTGCTCTGTTTATTGCTAATGCAGCAGAGGCTGCAGAGGAGGGACATAGGGACCTGAAATACACACTACGTTTTTTGTCATATATGCAGTTGTGCCCCATTGTGTTCCCACTAATGAACCTTAACAAAGGACATTGCTGATAGTCCTGTGGAAACCTTTTCCCTTCACTTTTGCATGTTTGTTTTTGCTGTATCTAGTATACAATTTAGGAGACCATATAGACTGCTCACTATTAGTCCTGGTGGACAGTGAATATTTTTCTGCCTATGGCAGTTGTTACTTAGCCTAGTTTTGAGATATTCTCACTTGTATGTTATCCTGCCTGGTATCTTGCACAAGAGTTCCCTGATAGAGAGGGTGGAGGATCAGGTGCTCCTAAGGGGACTTTGATCATCAGGAGTTGGCATATATTAGGGTTTTTGTTGGCAGCACCCAGTAATCCTTTGTGTCTTAGTTTGAAGGGTCTGACAGGAGATAGGGATACGCTGGAGGCTCGGCCCTGACCACCATCAGGTCTACCGTTGGGATGATGGAGAGTGCAGGGTCCCCAGTTACAGGCTCAGCACAGGAGAGGTAGAGTAGGCACGCTGCACTACTATTTCTAGTTGTGTGTGTATATAGTCAGGGGGTGCTGCTTGCTAGTTTCCAAACCCTCTTGTGCTCTTTTATTTTTCCCCCGGGGTTTTAGGGGATCTTAGTTTTTAGAATTTCAGTGTTCTCCTGACCCCAATTTACACCCATTGCTCTTTCTTACAAACCTGGGTATAGTCCTTTGTGTCAGGTCTCCGAGAGCCCATATGCAAACTACAGCTGGTAACACCTCATTACAGAGTGAAGAACCAACACACCTTCCTTTAAGTGGCAAGACGTATGGAGATGAATCTAACAGCTTACAAGATCACCCCACATACAGATGTGCTGCATTCACAGTCACTTGAAGAGTATCATCAGGTCATCTCCAGCCCAGAGGTCATTCTACCTGTTTGTCATGGAGGAAGACCGCAGCCCTTTGAATACTACTCAGCAAGATTGAACACCTACCTAAACCACCAGTTGAAGATCAATTCCCGTATGACATCACTGCTCCCTGACAAAGTCACCATCTCCCGGTGTGCGGTCTTTAATCCTGCTAAACTTCTCCCTCTTCCAAGGGGGGAGTGTCCCATCTCTGACACCTTGGTGGTAGTCGACTCTGGCATAGCTGAAGCAGAAAACTCTGGAACCGATACAGTGACGGATACACCTTTGGACCCTGACTTAACCCCTTTGCGGATGGATCAAGATGTGCATCAAGAAGACGGTTCCACATGGGTATGGTGGTGGTAGCACAGAACACTGTGCTGATAGAGCAGTCGCTACCCGCATCTCTTAATATAGACAAAAAAGACTGACTGCACTGTGTGAACAGGTGCATAACTGAACATGACATAAAATACAAAAAAAGACAGTTTGCACCCTGATAATGCTAAAGTATGGAAACCATGAATGTGTGAACATGGACCTGCATTACTGCTAAGGTAAATCTAAGAAAAATTATTATTATTATTATTTATTATTATAGCGCCATTTATTCCATGGCGCTTTACAAGTGAAAGAGGGTATACGTACAACAATCATTAACAGTACAAGACAGACTGGTATAGGAGGAGAGAGGACCCTGCCCGCGAGGGCTCACAGTCTACAGGGAATGGGTGATGGTACAATAGGTGAGGACAGAGCTGGTTGCGCAGTGGTCTACTGGGCTGAGGGCTATTGTAGGTTGTAGGATTGTTGGAAGAGGTGGGTCTTGAGGTTCCTCTTGAAGCTTTCCACGGTAGTGGAGAGTCTGATGTGCTGAGGTAGAGCGTTCCAGAGTATGGGGGATGCACGGGAGAAATCTTGTACACGATTGTGGGAAGAGGAAATAAGAGAGGAGCAGAGAAGGAGATCTTGTGAGGATCTAAGGTTGCGTGCAGGTAGGTACTGGGAGACTAGGTCACAGATGTAGGGAGGAGACAGGTTGTGCATGGCTTTGTATGTCATGGTTAATGTTTTGAACTGGAGTCGTTGGGCGATGGGAAGCCAGTGAAGGGATTGGCAGAGTGGCGAGGCTGGGGAGTAGCGAGGGGAGAGGTGGATTAAGCGGGCTGCAGAGTTTAGGATAGATTGGAGGGGTGCAAGAGTGTTGGAAGGGAGGCCAGAGAGCAGGAGGTTGCAGTAGTCGAGGCGGGAGATGATGAGGGCATGCACTAATGTTTTTGAAGATTCTTGGTTAAGGAAAGCACGGATCCGGGAGATATTTTTGAGTTGTAATCGGCATGAGTTGAAGAGGGCTTGGATGTGTGGCTTGAAGGATAGAGCAGAGTCGAGGGTTACTCCAAGGCAACGAGCTTGTGAGACTGGGGTGAGTGAGCAACCATCAAGTTTGATGGAAAGGCTTGTTGGAGGAGGTGAGTGAGGAGGAGGAAAGACAATAAACTCTGTTTTGTCCATGTTAAGTTTTAGGAATCGTGCAGAGAAGAAGGATGAAATAGCAGACAGACATTGTGGGATTCTGGTTATTAGAGAGGTGATGTCAGGTCCAGAGAGGTAGATCTGTGTGTCATCGGCATAGAGATGATACTGGAAGCCGTGGGACTCTATGAGCTGTCCCAAAAATGAGATATTTAGCATATATAAATGGCTACCCGCATCTCTGTCTGCAAAAGAAGCAGAGGTATGTGCTCTCACTGAAGCCTGCAAGATGGCAGCCAACATCTACTCTGTATGGAAGACAAGAGACTTGATCACCGCCAATGGAACTGTACGCAACCATGAGGCCATAGAAGAACTGATGGAAGCTTTGCTATTGCCAGACAGAGTCGCGGTGAGCAGGGTTGAGGCCTACATTGGAGGAATCGAGAGGAGCAGTAAAAAGTGCCCTCACTGACAGAACATCCAAAGAAGCCCCAAGACCACTTACCAAAGAAACAGTCAGTCAATCTGTGTTTTTTTAATGACCCCAATGTGAAGAAGCAAGGAAAGATGGAAAGTCTTGAGAAAACATGGTCCTGACCCTACAAGAGCAAGTCTCAGAAGAAGAAGAGGACTGAGATAGGGTGCGGCTGTGGGCTCCCAGAGACCATGGAAAGTGGCTAGTCACCTGTTTCTACTGCCAGCCAAAGAGATATGGCAGACCTTAGACACAGAACTGACTCTACACACCCCAGACCAGCCACAGAATAGAGGGAAGGTGGGGAGGATGGGGCAGTGTAGAAGGCAAGGGCATGAGAGTCTTTTCCTTGCATTGTTCAGTGTCAGACACACCCCAGCAGGTACCACTAAGCTGAGGCCCTATGAAATCCTGTTTAGAAGAACCCCCAGACACTTTAACTAAACTTGTTTGTTTAACTAAACATTTGCCTAATATACGTTTTTGAGTTTTCTCCTCCAGATCCAGATTTTTCTCTTTTTCTGTCTTTATCTCTCTCTTTCCTCTTTTCTCTCTCTCTTTCTCTCTTCCTCTCTTCTCAATCTTTCTCTCTCTCTCTTCTTATCTCTTTCTCTCTCTCTCCTCAATCTTTCTCTCTCTCTTCTTCTTTCTTTCTCTCTCTCTCCTCAATCTTTTTCTCTCTCTTCCTCTCTTCTCACTCTCTCTTCTCAATCTTTCTCTCTCTCTTTCTTTGTCTCTCTCTATCTTTTTCTTTCTGACAAAGATCCATGCATTCCACTACAAGAGATGTCATACTTGAGACCAGGAGATGGCTGTCTTCCCTCTTCTACCCGGTACTTTGTGCCAAGACGATGATATCCAAGCCTGTGGACCAGAAGATGATTGTGCATCCCACCTTTGATGATGTCCCACCATTACCGCCTGAGGACTGAGGAGCATGAGACTCTGAGTGAAGCCAACCCTGATAAATATGAGCTGATTAGAGGACTACCGCCACATTCCCCTTCCTGAATAACGTGTGCCAGCGTGGATCATAGCCATGAGGACAGTCAAGAGGATACGGTCAGGATCTGACTTCCTATGCATAGTCTGTTGGGTAGGGAGATTCATCCACAAGGGATGGGTTATCTCGTATGTGAGTGAGGTAACCATCGGCATTAGGACAGATCAATAGACTCGGAAAAAGTAAGGAAAGACTTTTGGCTATCTCCAAAGGGGGGAATGTTATGGACAAGATTATGAACTATTAGGAGTATGTATGAGTTATATGAAGATATCCAAAAACCAGGAATTAAGATGTTGTTTGAACTGTACCACACCTATATCTGCATTCAGACATAAGACTCATCAGTCTGGACGTTCATGTGACAAGTGAATCATGCTGACATAGCTTAATATAAATGAGGAAGCAAGCACATTACAGTATATTGTATATCACAGAATAAGCTCTATGATACTTTATCCAATAGGAGACGTGTTACATATTATTGGCTCCTAGCCAACTGATTCCCTTTAAATGTCTGTCCACTTCCGTATTAAACTGGTCTTATTTCCTATGCAGATCCGTGTCATATCTCTGGCCTGTATGGGATAATGGTATGCATGCTACTACAAATGACTCATGATTTGGATGCAGACAGGGTTAAGCTAGATGCACAATTAGATTGCATCACTGTAAATTTATGACCGCCTTAACAACTGTTACCAAATAGTGAACAGCGTAAATATAATCCCAAAAAACAATTCCCCAATTGACGTTTCATGTTCATTCTACCTCCCAAAAATAATAATAAAAAACAATACAAAAATGTTATGTGCCCAAAAATGGCACCAATAGAAATGTCACCTCCTCCAGCAAAAAAACAAGACCTCACATGACTGTCAGCAGATATCTAGAAAATGTATAGCTCAATATATGTTGATGCAAAAAGATTTTAAGCATTTTTAGTGTGTGACAGCAGCCAAATATTAAAAACTATAAAAATCTGATATCGCACTGACAAGAAGAATAAATCTAATTACTTATAGTGCACAGAAACAGCGTAAAATATAGATAAAAGCGATTCTTGATCTGCTGTTGATTTGTTTATTCTGCCTCCCAGAGATTGCAGTATGGTGCGGCTCACATTTATCCTGCGCTCTACACTGAGCGATTACACTGGGGATTATGTGTAAATCTCTGAAAAATGTGATTCAGATGAAACTCTGGGCTGAACATTTCCTATAATGAGGTAGTAGGAGTCTTTTCGGACTGTGTCTACCTATGATCTGGCGGCATCCGTCTCAGTGGTGCATAAAAGTGCGGTCAACCAATTTTGTGCTCTTCTGAAAAGGACAACACTGTACAGAGGCCAGACAGAGTATTGAATGTGATTGATTGTGTGGACAGGGGTCTTTTATACAGGTAATGAGATCAAACAGGTGCAATTAATACAGGTAAATTGTGCAGAGTAGGAGCTTCTTACAGAAAAAATAACAGGTCTGTGAGAGCAGAATTCTTGCTGGTTGGTCGGTGATCAAATACTTATTTCATGCAATAAAATGCAAATTAATTATTTAAAAATCATACAATGGGATTTTCTGGATTTTTTTATTCTGTTGCAGGTGAAGTTAACTATGATAAAAATTACAGATCTCTTCATTCTTTGTAGGTGGGAAAATGTGCAAAATCGGCAGAGGATCAAATACTTATTTTCCCCACTGTAGATACTGCTGTCGCAACTGACAAGGGGTTATTGTGCCTTGATCGACTTCAAAACCAGTCGGAGCTAATGCACGCAGGTTTCGCCTGTCATGTACATGGTCACCATGGGAAATTCATCTATTCACTTATTCCTCAGCTCTATTAAAAATCAGTGCTGAGGAATAAGTACCGTGAACAACCGTCATTAATAGGTGTAGGTGTAAGGGGTTAAAGGAGTTTGTTCCCTGAATATTATTTTCTTCATCCTCGCCTCACCTCCGGTGTCAGTCAATGGAGGTTTGGAGAACATTCAGTGTATAAAGACCCGACTAAAACGCTGCTAATACGACGTATAATGAGACACCGATTAATCACCGAAAACAATTTAACAACAAAAATTACATTACAAATATCACAAAGAACAAACCAAAACAGAAACAAAAACCCTTATTCCTCTCCTATATTTCTTTCTCTTTCTCTGCAGTCTTCTCACGCTGATTATGGACTGAGCCCAAGGGGTACTTTGCACACTGCGACATTGCTAGGCAATGCTAGCGATGCCGAGCGCGATAGGCCCCGCCCCCGTCGCACATGTGATATCTTGTGATATTGCTGCCGTAGCAAACATTATCGCTACGGCAGCTTCACACGCACTTACCTGCCCTGTGACGTCGCTCTGGCTGGCGACCCGCCTTCTTCCTAAGGGGGTGGGTCGTGCGGCGTCACAGCGACGTCACACGGCAGGTGGCCAATAGAAGTGGAGGGGCGGAGATGAGTGGGACGTAAACATCCCACCCACCTCCTTCCTTCTGCATAGCCGGTGGAGGCAGGTAAGGAGATGTTCCTCGCTCCTACGGCTTCACACACACACATGTGTGCTGCCGCAGGAACGAGGAACAACATCGTAACAGCAGTCGATCCGACATTATGGAAATGACCGACGCTACACAGATCACCGATTTACGACACTTTTGCGATCGTTTATCGGCGCATCTAGGCTTTACATGTTGCGACGTCGTTACCGGCGCCGGATGTGCGTCACTTTCGATTTGACCCCGACGTTATCGCAGGTGGGATGTCGCAACGTGCAAAGTACCCCTAAGTCCTAGAAGTAGCTCTTATTCCCTCCTCAGAATAAGGCTGCTTTCACATTAGCGTTTTTTTGCCGGTCGGCAAAAAAACACAAAACGCATATGACTGGATCCTTTACAAATGCGTTGTCATTTCAATGCATTTGCAATGGAATTGCGGCAACATGCGTTCACTTGCGGTTGCGTGCGGCACACTCTGGATCCAGTGAGATGCAGTATTTTGTCTGAGGTAAAATACTGTATCTCATCGGATCCTTCATATTGCGGCGGTACCTGCAATGCTTTTCAATGAGCCGGATCGTGCTCTACCGGAAGTCACCTCATTCTGGTAGGCAGGATCCTGTTTTCAGTACTGAGCATGCGCAGAAAGCAGTTCCTCCCCCGTGCTTTCTAGTGCAGCTGCATTAGTTGAAGAAAGAAGACAGAAGAAAGAAGACCAGGATCGTTGAGGGGTGAGAGGGAGTAATAAAGATGGAGTCCCTGATGGAGTCCCTGAGTGTGTCTGTGTATTTATTTCTAATAAAGTGTCTGTCTATTTATTTCAAATAAAATATTTTTTCTCTGTGTGGTGTCTTTTTTTAACCCTTTATTGGAGATTCTTAATGGCTGGGTCAAACTTGGCCTGACATTAAGAATCTTGGGCTTTATATCAGCTGGTAAAACAAAGCTGGTATTAACCCCTTATTACCGAGGGCCGCTGGGAGAGTTGGATACAACGCCAGAAGATGGCGCTTCTATGAAAGCGTCATTTTCTGGGGTGGCTGCAGACTGCAATTCGCAACAGGGGGAGCAGAAAGCTTGGTCTAACCTGTTCTGCGGATTCCAATCACCAGCTGCTTAGTTGTACCTGGCTGGATACAAAAATTGGGCGAAGCCCACATAATTTTTTTTTTTTTAATTTCATGAAATTCATGAAATAATTAAAAAAGGGCTTCCCTATATATTTGGTTCCCAGCCGAGTACAAATAGGCAGCTGGGGGTTTGGGGCAGCCTGTACCTGCCTGCTGTACCTGGCTAGCATACAAAAAATATGGCAAAGCCCACGTCTTTTTTTTTTTTTTGGCCAAAAAAAAAGGCTTCCCTGGATTTTACATCGCTAGTGAAGGTAACACCAAGCAGTGGGGATTAGCAGCCAGTAGCTGCTTGGGTTACCCTTAGCAACAGAAAATGCAGCGGGAGCCCACGCATTTTTTTTTTTACCCCTAACCCTAGGGTTAGGGTTATGTGTTTGTTTTTTTTATTTTTTTAATGAATTAAAAAAAAAATAGACAAGGGCTTCACCCATGGAGCATTTTACTGCTCACTCATCCCTACTCCTGACCACAGAGCCAGCAGAACAAGTAATCAAATCAGTTGACTCCAGTGTCGGACGATTACTTGTTCTGTGTCCTCCTGTATCAACCGCAGCGTGTGCGGGCTGTGGAATTCAGCTGAGTTTGGCCGGCACTGGAGTCGGCTGATCTGAACTCAGCTGACCTCACAGCTCCAACACTCTGCGATGGATGCAGGAGGACACATAACAAGTAGTCGGCTGACAGTGGAGTCAGCTCATCTGAACTCAGCTGAACTCCAGACCACACACGGTCACAGGTGATCGGCAGCAGGCGGTGACTGCTGTTAACCTGCATCGATCGCAGCATGTGCGGGCTGTGAGATCAGGAGTCAGCTGACTCCCGATCAGCTGACTCCAGTGCCGGCCAATAAGGAGGATCTGGTAAAATAACAATTGCGGTTGCATGCTATGCACATGCAATCCACAGGATTCAGTCATTTGCGTTTTGCGTTTTTTTGCCGACCGGCAAAAAAAAGCTGATGTGAAACCAGCCTAAGATGTTTCATTATCTACGTTTCTCTCCAGATTTCTAAGCTGCTCGTATTTGCAGTTTTTAAGAAAACAAATATCTCATGGTCTTAACTTGCTTGTGATGAAACCGTCCTCTCTTCTAGAACCCGTCACCTTTCCTTCCATCCTCTGAGGCCGGCCTCTCTCTACAGCAATCCAGCGGGAGGACTTTCTTTTCAGAAGCCCCGTGCACTGTTTCAGCTTCGACCCAGGGAGGTGAAGGACTGTTGGGTTCTGGTTCGAAGGACCAAGTCGTTAGAGAAATTATTTCTTGAGGCACAAATTTTGTGCAAAATGCAATAACAGGCGATCAAAACGTAGCATCTGCGCAAAAATGGTACCATTAAAAAAGTCAGCTCGAGATACATAAATAAGCTATCACTGAGCCATAGATCCCAAAAAAAGAGAACGCTACGGGTTTCGGAAAATGGCGCAAAACGTATGCCACTTTTATTGGACAAATTTTTTTTAACCCATTAGATACAAGTAAACCAATACATGTTTGGTGTCTACAAACTCGCACCGACCGCAGGCATCACAATGACACATCAGTTTTACCATATAGAGAACTCGGTGAATAAAATACCCCAAAAACTATTGTGCGATCACAGATTTTTTGCAGTTTTTCTACACTCGGAATTTTTTTGCTGTTTGCCAGTACACTATATGGTAAAACTTATGGTTTCATTTAAAAGTACAACTCGTCCCGCAAAAAGCAAGCCCTCATATGGCAAGATTGACAGAAAAATAAAAACGTTATGGCTCGGAAGAAGGGGAGCAAAAAAACCCACGGAAAAACGGAAACCGCCCGGGGGCTGAAGGGCTTAAGCACTATAGATTGTTGCTTCATTTATCCCAGAAAATTGGCAGCATTTATTATCCTTGTTCCTTTGTGCAATACTATATGGTCTGTGCAATTTATTATTATTATTATTTATTATTATAGCGCCATTAATTCCATGGCGCTTTACAAGTGAAAGTGGGTATACGTACAACATTCATTAACAGTACAAAACAGACTGGTATAGGAGAGAGGACCCTGCCCGCGAGGGCTCACAGTCTACAGGGAATGGGTGATGGTACAATAGGTGAGGATAGAGCTCGTTGTGCAGTGGTGTACTGGACTGAGGGTTATTGTAGGTTGTAGGCTTGTTGGAAGAGGTGGGTTTTGAGGTTCCTCTTGAAGCTTTCCAGGGTAGGGGAGAGTCTGATATGCTGAGGTAGAGCGTTCCACAGTATGGGGGAGGCACGGGAGAAATCTTGTACGTGATTGTGGTAAGAGAAGATAAGTGAGGAGTAGAGAAGGAGACCTTGTGAGGATCTGAGGTTGCGTGCAGGTAGGTTGCGGGAGACTAGGTCATAGATGTAAGGAGGAGACAGGTTGTGGATGGCTTTGAATGTCATGGTTAATGTTTTGAACTGAAGTCGTTGGGCAATGGGAAGCCAGTGAAGGGATTGGTAGAGTGGTGAGGATGGGGAATAGCGAGGGGAGAGGTGGACTAAGCGGGTCACAGAGTTCAGGATAGATTGGAGGGGTGCAAGAGTGTTGGAAGGGAGGCCAGAGAGCAGTAGGTTGCAGTAGTTGAGGCAGGAGATGATGAGGGCATGTAGTAATGTTTTTGCTGATTCTTGGTTAAGTAATGCATGGATCCGGGAGATATTTTTGAGTTGTAGTCTGCATGAGGTGAAGAGGGCTTTGATGTGTGGCTTGAAGTGTTAAGGAGAGCCATAAGATGAAATACTTTCATCCACTGAAGTCAGACCCGCCCATCAACAGCAACATAGATCTCCCCATTGGCTAGCCCATGAACTGTCCCATTAAATGGGCATATCTGAACTTGTGTACGCCCCTAGCCTATATCAAGAGGACGCATGCTTGTACTCGCTCTGTTCAGTGCCATCTTTACTGTGACAAAGAAGAGATTTTACATCCGACTGTGTCTGGTGTGAATTCTTTACACATGCATTTGGTCCATATCAATTAGGCCAGGCAGTAGGCAACTAGTGATCTCTGGTTAAGAGTTCACCCCAACATTAATGGTGCCCAACGTGGGGCCAGCATAGGAGAAACTCTACAATCTTGACGACCGGCGATTGGAATGGCAGGACGTCCTAAATACCCTGAGCCAAGAGTCTGATCAGCTCTTTATACGAGAACATGGTAAGTCTGCTGATTTTTATAATCTGAAGTCTTACTTGTGTGTCTCAGGGTGTGTGACACTGATTGCCTGATCGTGTCCAGTTTTTGTGATCTCTGTGATGGCAGAAGAGTTTCTCCGCTGCTGGCCATATTTGATTGTGGAAGAACCGTCACATATTCAGTTGCCTGCTGCCTGTTTTGTGTTGTTTCGTGGGGAGATTGACTGGTAGTTAAGAGAGCATGTGGGTTTGTGAGTGGTGTCTGGAAAACGTGTAAAGTATATGGTTTGTGGTTGCCTGTGATACGGTTTGTGGTTTTCGTAGTGCCGAGCTCAGACATACTGAGTGCAGAGCTTTTTGTAGTGCCAAGCTCAGACTGAGTGCAGAGCTTTTTGTAGTGCCAAGCTCAGACTGAGTGCAGAGCCAGATGTAAGTGCCAAGATCAGGTAGACTAAGTGCAAAGCCATATGTAAGGGCCCAGCTTGGCTAGACTGGGTGCAGAGCCTTACGTTATACATAAATTAACCTTTTTAAAGTGTTTTCCTGGAGTGAATCGCCTGGTATAGACACCTTGTAGCCAGGGTTGACAACATTGGTGTCTTTGTGAATTACAGAAATTAAAAAAGAACAAATCAGACAGGGACCACATGACAGAGTAAGGAAGAATTTGGAAGTGTATGCTGCACACCCTAGGTTTTCTTTAGTGTTTCAGTTGTGAGTCATCTCCCCATCTCTTTGTTTGTCTGTTGTTCTTATCTTGGTCTGCATAGAGAAAGATTGTTCGGTGTTGTTTATCTTGAGAGAAAGATGGAGAAATTGATGAAGTTGTGTCAAGTTGTGCCGGAAAAATCCGGATGAGAGTGGACTTTGTTGACATGTGGGGACTCTAGGCCGCAATCCTGTGATAAACCATGTGCTATTTTTGGTGGCAGCCATTTTAAGTCAGATTTTAAAATGGTGGATGAAGCACATGGTGGCGAGGCATGCATGGTTTAAACAAAGAAAAGGAAGTGAGTCGGGGGATGTGTGAAGAAGATTATGTGCTCTGTAAATGTTTGAACAATGGATTGGATGGAATACTATATACTTAGACAGAAAAATAAGTGTTTTTATCTATAATTAGACTTAGATCGTGGACGTGTGTGTGTGTATATATATGTAGAAGTACAGACTATAGAAAAGAGGGGAGAAAGAGTTTGAGCAGATGTGAGGTCAGTTTTCCCTTTCTCTGCCACATGCTCCTACAGATGCAAAATGGTGGACGAAGCACATGGCTGAGGCATGATTGAGACAAAGACAGAGAGTGAGTAGGGGGATGTGTAAAGTAACCAGAAGACCATCGGTTGTATGAAAGTCTGAACAATGGATTGGATGGAGTAGTACATACTTAGACATAAAAAGGAGTGTTTTTAACTGTAGTTAGACCAAGGCTGTGGATATGTAAATCTTTGTGTATATGTATAAAGTATGGAATAAAGGCAGAAGTGTTAGTAAAAGCTTATAGTACTAAAAGATGGAATATTGAATGATTGGGTAGTTGTGGAAGACACTTACTATAGATCCAGTGTGCAGGTTGGATTGACTCAGGACAGTCACAAGGAGCAATGTCTTATTAATTAGTAAGCAATAAAAGAATAAGAGAAAAACCTTAAAATAAACGTACCTTAAAACAGATCTGATGAAAATAATACATATTCCAATTATGAATGTGGCGAATAAATCCTGAGAGTTGCATGTTTTAGGAAAAAAAATAAAGAAATAAATAATAAAAAAAAATCCAACAGAAGGAGGGAGATTTCACTTGTGTCCAGGGAAAATGAACAGTGTGCTTCTGGTTTTTGGGGGAAGGAGCAACCTTTAGAAAAAAAACAAAAACCTGTAGAGCAGGATTTTTATCTCACCTTGGATCTATTGTGAGTCAGCGGTGAAAAAAACCCCAGGCCAAACATGGGGGATTTATCCACATTTAATTCATTGTAAATTGTATTGGAAAACATAATTGAAACTATTTTTTTATTTTTACTAATTTTATCCCAATAATTACAATAGTTTGGTTTAAGGCATGTGGATGATTTATGGCATTATTGAATCATCTGTTTTCTTTTTATAGAAAGAAAGAAGAAAGATTGTAATGCAGATTTCTGTGGTTCAAGCGAAGGTTGAAAAGCCATTGAAATAGTTTTCCATTATAAGGTTACACGATATTTATGGTGTTCCCGATTAGATACAATAGACACATTGTGACTTTTATGCCTAAATGTAGAGCTCCGGGGCCACACACACTTTTTGAATCTAATTATGCTTTGGATAATAGATTCAAAAACGGGGGAAAGATGATGTGGAAAGTCACACATATTGTTAAGTTTTTAATTTGTTCATCGATTGGGTTTTTCTATTGTTTTCTTTATATTTTTAACTGTAAGGAGGATACAGCAGACATACATATATCTCATGATTGCTCTGATGTAACAAGAATTGTCAGGTTTTGAACATGTCTGGGATGAGCCCATTGCTAATGCAAATTTTGAGTTTTTCCGTAGATGGATCCAGATACCAAGATGCTGGTTGATTCTGCACTGGATATGCTGAGGTTACGCAACATGAGGTAATAAAAATCAAACAACTTGCTCCTCTCCCATCGGAATAGGAGAACGAGATGAAGATTTGCGATCGCTGTTGTTCGTAGAGCGGAGGGGGGTAAGATAGAAAAATGTGCATATAGGCAGCGGATCTTTTCTAGTGTAACGTGATAAATCTATAAGGACCGTAGAGAGTGTGTATGAGCCAAGGTGGAGGCGCTCTCCTGTTATCAAAGGAGTCGGTGACTGATGGAGCAGACAACAAAGACGCAGTGAACGGGCCTAGAGTTGAGAGTCCTTTACCAATGCAGAACAGTACCAGTACCTCGGTGGCTCCTGTCACGTCTTCCATGACATCTGTCACTCCTTGTGTTCTTAAATCCTTACAGGAACAAGTTATTCAGCAAGGAATGGAGTGTGAGACGCAGGGAGCCAGTGACTGAGGACGGTCTGTGGATAAAGGGCGGTAAGCTATCTCTGCCATGAGCGCTCTACTCAATAATGGCCCAGGTAACACATGTGACAAAGGTGTTGGGATGGACAAGATATGGGCAGCACCACTGCTCAGTACCCACGTGGCCAGACTCACCCAGTTTTGTAAGACGTGTGCCTATTAAGGTAGATATACTGTAAAGACCTTGTAGCAACACCCCCCTCATCTGCTCTACTGCTCCGGTGATTGCAGATTAGTCATATACATCTACCATGAGTAGGTTTATATGAGTTTTGTGTGTGTTGTATGAATTTCTTTTCAGGCCTACTCTGAAACATATCCAGTATGGAAAACGTTACTGCTGAAAAACTCATGATGCTGGTGGTATGTAAGAATGCAGTTCCTAAAAAAGTGGTAAAAGTGCATATTCTGTAGCAGAGGTCATTATAGAGATCATACAGTATCTGGGGATGCCCCTGATGAACCCCTGTCTGCCACTGTGAAGAGGGGAGAAACGCGTTGGGATTCTTTCAAGCTAAGTGTCTGATAAATATGCTTTTATTATTATTAGCCTGAGTGTGAATTGGACGGTGGAGGGTCTGCGATTGGACAAGATCTCCTCATGACTTTACCTGGCCTTATTATTATATTTATACAGTGGGTATATTTTACACATGTGAGATATTTAATTTCTTTTAGGGTTTGCTCCTTGAATTTGCTGTGTCATATTGATTTAAGCTACAAACAGCTATGTAAAATACAGAATTTGAATATTTAATCTTTGGGAATGAATTGGATATATATAATTGCATATTGACGCCTCCTCACGGTTTCTATATTCCCTCACTGACATTAGCAGCACGTATTAGCTTAGCAGTGTAGGGATAGAGAGGGTGAGCCATCAGTGAGCGGGGGCGCCAATTCGCCTTATAGGGTGCCGACCTCCGCTGTGAGGTAGGGAGAGTTTAGGGCTATTGCCCCAATCCCTGCCCCCTTTCTTTATTGGAATATCTAATTGTGTCTATAGTTACTCACATGGGTGTAAGTTTGGAATTTTAATGATTATAACATAAACATGTAACAATCCACAAGATAATGGTGGACGCTGGCAAATCATGTAACAAATGTTCGTTTTCCTTAATAATTAGATCTTTACATAAGATATTTTTGGTTTAGTACCTACAATGTGATTATATTTCTCACAGATACTGCAGATACAGTGTGATATCCTGACCAGTGATGTATGAGCCGTATACAACTGCCTATATAGTGTGTTAAACATGTGTATCCTCCAATTTCAGATCTTAAATCAGTGTCAGGAGCATGTGGTCTCAAGACAGGAGACTGGGTGATCCTAAAAAGATAAGTTAGAAAGAGCCATGAGTCAAAATCAGATGGGCCGATTCAGCTTCTCCTGACCACAGCAACTTCCATGAAGCTTGAGGGAAAACCCATCTGGAGAGTCCATCATACCAGCAGATTGAGGGTCACAACACACATAGTGCTGGATTATCTCACATAGAACCTTATGGAGAATTTCTAGATTGGGGAGGAAACATAGGAAATAACCATGGTAAGGGAACAATGGGTACAGGAAGATTAAACAAATAAGGGCTCATGGTGGGAAAAATATTATCTGACCTGAACCAAACAATTTTTTTAAGGGTTTAAGTGACTTTTTAAGGATAACATACACTTGTAGGTAACTGGTATTGTCTTATTTGTTGGTACTTGAAGCCGTAAAAGTGCTACTCTGTGTTACTGAAGGTAATCGGATCCATGTGTAAGGGAAATCTTGTTAAAGGCCTCCTGGTGGCAGATTATGGACCTGAGACAAGAAGAGATCCATTAGTGTTGTGATACAATCAGGTGTATTCAGGTAGAAAAGTCTCGAAGGCACGGACAGCACTCGGATGTTGACTGAGAATCAGTCTTTCAGAACCAGTAATGCTAAAAGCTGCAGCATAACGATAAGAACCTTATTCTTACAATTGCCTTACTCTTTCTAATCGATTAATCTCAAAATCTGGGTGAGCTCTTCGGCATTAAATATTCTGTTCTAACGACTGGGACGTTACCTGTGCGTCTGTGAACTGTGTGTGCGGGATGTGATCAACTCTCTGATCAACAGTCTGTACCAGTGGGGGCAAAGGCTTAGCATTGCTTGTATAGCGGATAGCAAAACGAAAAAAAAAAAAAGTTGCAGTTAAAGCATTAGAGCGAATGTGTTAGAGGACCACGGTAGGGTCAGAAGGTTAATAAAGTATTTAGGGGGGACTGTTGAGGAGAGCCATAAGATGAAATACTTAATTAACCTCTGGACATAGAGCACTGTGAGAAGTGTGTTCAATGAAATGAATTCTCTATATATAAGCCAGTCAGTTTTCAGAGGAACCCAAAAGATGGCCCCCGATGACATCACAGACCCTACCATCAGCAAGGATCCACCAGATGATGTCCCTCCCATCACCATCATCATGGATTCATCCACTGAAGTCAGACCCGCCCATCAACAGCAACATAGATCTCCCCATTGGCTAGCCCATGAACTGACCCACTATATGGGCATATCTGAACTTGTGTACGCCCCTAGGCTATATCAAGAGGACGCATGCTTGTACTCGCTCTGTTCGGTGCCATCTTTACTGTGACCAAGAAGAGATTTTACATCTGACTGTGTCTGGTGTGAATTCTTTAGGCATGCATTTGGTCCATATCAATTAGGCCAGGAAGTAGGCAACTAGTGATCTCTGCTTAAGAGTTCACCCCAACAGAAGGATAGAGCAGAGTCGAGGGTTACTCCAAGGCAACGAGCTTGTGAGACTGGGGAGAGTGAGCAGCCATCAACTTTGATGACTAGGCTTGTTGGAGGAGTTGAATGAGGAGGAGGAAAGACGATGAATTCTGTTTTGTCCATGTTAAGCTTTAGGAATCACACAGAGAAGGATGAAATAGCAGACAGACATTATTTGGCTTTCTATAGCATATTTTTTCCATGCCGGGTTGGGGCAATATTTTTTTCTGGACTGTGCAATAAATATTAGGGTTTTCCTTTTTTTATGATACATTTGCACTAGTTCAGACCCCTTTTTTCCTTCTTTTTCACAACAGTGACCTCTATTGGTTACACCTGAGAATTGTATCTTTAGGTAGATAATCTTTTGTCAGCATTTTGTGGGCATCTGTTTCCTGACGCATTTGCACATGTGGATAGGTGCAATAATATTTGAATTATCACTGTTGTGATATTTTTCACCCCATCCTGTATACAGGAATATTTAGATCAACCGTCTGTATTTAGTTTCTCATAAAAAATGTTTTTGGTTTTTTTGCACGAATTGTGACTTCTATTGACCTGTGTCAATATATTCTTTATATTCTGAAAAAACGATTTTTTTTTTTTTTTTTAACATCTTTTGATATTTGTATGCTGCACATTGAAATGTTTTTCCTGATGTAAACATGTGCTTATATGGATGATATAATGAGGAGGAATGTTCTACGCATATCCCCATTCTTTTTTGTAAATTATTTGACTTATTTTTAAAACTTTTCAATAAAGAATATTATTGTTTTTAAATCAAATCATTTTTATTAAACTTTTAATTTGATATAACAAATAAATTCCACATACACGCAGGTATGCAAAACAATCCCCCCCCCAAACCCAATCCCCTATTCTTTCAACAATCAGAATATTCGTTTGTATGTTTCACAATCAAAGACAATTACAAAAAATACAGTTAGGCTCGACCGGTAATCCGCCAACAGCTAACATGTAACTGACCAGAGCGCCTACACTCCCTGATGTTTTGAACCACTCAAAATAATTTAGATTTTAAAGAAAAAGTATTTATTTCGGCTTTAAACCCAGTTTGGTGTATAGGCTGATGAAGGGCTAGCAATTGCTAATTTGATGTGGCTAATTTTCTTTATCTAAGGCACAGGTGTGCAGATATCATACATTCTACAAATTCAAGGACGTAATTTACATTCTTGCTCATCTCTATCCTAAAGGGGGTGTCACACATAGCGACGCAGCAGCGATCACGACCAGCGATCTGAACTTATCAGGATCACTGCTGCGTCGTTACATGTTCGCTGGTGAGCAGTCAAACAGGCAGATCTCACCAGTGACCAGCCCCCAGCCAGCAGCGACGCGTGTAAGCGTAACTAAGGTAAATATCAGGTAACCAAGGAAAGCACTTCTCTTGGTTACCCGATATTTACCTTAGTTACTAGCGTCCGCTGCTCTCACGCTGCCAGTGCCGGCTCCCTGTTACTCGAAGCTCCACAGGCTGCCAGACGCTGGCTCCCTGCTAGCTTCAGTTCGTCGCTCTCTCGCTGTCACACACAGCGATGTGTGCTTCACAGCGGACGAGCGTCGAGCAAAAAATGAAGCAGGACATTCAGCAAAGACCGGCGACCTCACAGCAGGGGCCAGGTCGTTGCTGGATGTCACGCACAGCGACAGCGACGGGACGTCGCTGCTACGTCACAGAGAATGGCGACTTAGCAGCAACGTCGTTGTCGTCGTCGCTATGTGTGACACCACCTTTAGTTCTAAGCATAAACATTCAAAATACATTTTGTTACAACTTTTAACTCTTGATGTTCCTAACAGTCTCTTGATCTGACGCCAAACACCTATGGGGAATTGTGAAGGGACAAGTTGTGCTTCACTCTCCATCCGGCATCCAGGCTCTAAAAGAGCTCTTTCTTGAAGGGAAAAAAGATGGACGTTGTAATGCTGCCCCAACTCGTTCATTCCAGGCCTAGAAGACTTAGTGCTGTTCTTAAAAATCATGGAGGCCTTTGCGGGTCAGGAGGATCTGTGAGACTCGAGCCTATGAGCCTTTTGGAAGAGATGTGGACTCTTGAAACCCCTCCCCCTTCCCTCCTACTTCTCCCTTCCCCTCTTAATCCCCCTTATCTGTCTTGTCATTGTCTAGTTTTGAAGTTTATTGATTCATATTGGTGTTCTTTGGCAATCAATACCATTGGTAAGGTGTTCCTCAGGTCGCAGCAGCTCCGTCCTACGGCCTGGGGTTACTCAAGGCTATGGGGTAGGAGTGGTGGCATGGTTTATTATCACTAGATATTGCAACATTATTCATGATATTTATCTTATCTGGGGAAATGTGTCTTAAGAATTGTGAATTTTACGTTTTATTTTATGCATGTAAACTGAAAATTTCAATAAAAATTCAAAGTTAAAAAAAAATCTCATGGATGCCATCCAAAATAGTACATGTAGTAGTTTTGATGTGGGATGTACTTTTTTTTTTTTTGCATTAATTAGTTATATTATTAACATTATTTTCAAGTTATTAGTGAAAAAATGTTTTGTGTTGTAAACATTGTTGAAATTGTTTTTCTATTAAGTGAGATATTAATTAAAATCTTGCCTCTCAAAGGGGGTGTACTCATTTAAGCTTAGCACTGTTTATTTACAATTATAAAACATAATTACATTTTTTTTTTACTGTATGTCTTTTCTCATGTCAAACAAGATGGGATTTATGTATAAAAGATTTCCCCCATTGTAAACATGACTATGGCTTCTCTCTTTTGTGACTTTTCATATGTCTCACAAGATGTGATTTATCTATAAAGCCTTTTTCACATTCTGAACACGAATACAGCTTCTCTCCTGTGTGTCTTTTTATATGTCTCACAAGATTTGATTTATCTGTAAAGCCTTTTCCACATTCTGAACATGAATACAGCTTCTCTCCTGTGTGAATTCGCTTGTGTATTGCAAGACCTGATTTACTTGTAAAAGATTTCCCACATTCCGAACATGAATACGGCCTCTCTCCAGTGTGAATTCGCTCGTGTATCACAAGACCTGATTTACTTGTAAAAGAATTCCCACATTCTGAACATGAATACAGCTTCTCTCCTGTGTGAATTTGCTCGTGTATCACAAGACTTGGTTTATATATAAAAGATTTCCCACATTCTGAACATGAATACGGCCTCTCTCCTGTGTGACTTCGCTTATGTATCACAAGACTTGATTTATGTATAAAAGATTTCCCACATTCTGAACATGAATACGGTCTCTCTCCTGTGTGACTTCGCTCGTGTATCTCAAGACCTGATTTAATTGTAAAAGATTTCCCACATTCTGAACATGAATATGGCCTCTCTCCTGTGTGACTTCGCTCGTGTATCTCAAGAACTAATTTACTTGTAAAAGATTTCTCACATTCTGAACACGAATATGGCTTCTCTTCAATGTGACTTAGCTCGTGTGTCACAAGACTTGATTTATGCATAAAAGATTTCCCACATTTTGAACATGAATACGGCCTCTCGCCTGTGTGACTTCGCTCGTGTGTCACAAGATTATATTTACCTGTAAAGCATTTCTCACAGTGTGAACATGAATATAGCTTCTCTCCTGTGTGAATTCTCTCATGTCTCACAAGACTTGATTTATATATAAAAGATTTCCCACATTCTGAACATGAATACGGCCTCTCTCCAGTGTGACTTAGCTTGTGTTCCACAAGACTTAATTTCTTTGCAAAGCATTTCCCACATTCTGAACATGAATACCGCTTCTCGCCTGTGTGAATTCTCTGATGTGTAAGAAGATTATATTTGTTTTGAAAACCCTTTCCACATTGCAAACATGAAAATAATTTCTCCCCTGTGTGAATTCTCTGATGTGCATTAAGATTTGATTTCTTTTTAAAACATTTCCCACATTCTGAACATGAATATGGTCTCTCTCCTGTGTGACTTCGCTCGTGTATCTCAAGACCTGATTTAATTGTAAAAGATTTCCCACATTTTGAACATGAATACGGCCTCTCGCCTGTGTGACTTCGCTCGTGTGTCACAAGATTATATTTACCTGTAAAGCATTTCTCACAGTGTGAACATGAATATAGCTTCTCTCCTGTGTGAATTCTCTCATGTGTCACAAGACTTGATTTATGTATAAAAGATTTCCCACATTCTGAACATGAATACGGCCTCTCTCCAGTGTGACTTTGCTTGTGTGCCACAAGACTAAATTTCTGTGCAAAGCATTTCTCACATTCTGAACATGAATACGGCTTCTCGCCTGTGTGAATTCTCTGATGTGTCAGAAGATTATATTTGTTTTGAAAGCCCTTTCCACATTGCAAACATGAAAATAATTTCTCCCCTGTGTGAATTCTCTGATGTGCATTAAGATGTGATTTCTTTTTAAAACATTTCCCACAATTTGAACATGAATACAGCTTCAATCCTGTATGAATTCTCTGATGTCTAGCAAGAGTCCCTTTATCTGTGAAGGCTTTCCCACATGGTGAACACAAAAACAGCTTTTGTCCTGTGTGAATTCTCTCATGTCTAGCAAATTCTGAATTATTTATAAAGCATTTCCCACATTCTGAACAGGAGTATGGCTTCTCTTTGTGCTTTGTTTGTGTTACAAAATGTGAGCTTTTAGTAATTTGCTTGTCACACTGAAATCTTGTCTCCTCTTTCTCACCTGGAATTGTGGTATTAATCTGAGATTGCTCAGGAGAGGGTTCCTCATGAGCAGGGGGATTATATAATAGTGAAGTATGAAGTCCAGGATGTACATGAAGGGTAATGAGGTTTACTTCATTAGAGGGATTCCCGGTATCTTCTTTTTTACAATTTAGTGACAAACTGTTATTCTCACAAGGATTTCCTATAAGGATGAAATATAGACTGAGTGTGATTTTTTTTTTTCTACCACACAAAAAGAAACTTCCACATTTAGATAGAATAGACAAAGAAAATGGTCTACTCTACCACGGTCTAAAGGGTGCTTTACACGTTGCGACATCGCTAGCGATCTCGTTAGCGATGTGACACGCCATATCGCAGATGCGATCTGCCGAGATCACACATGTGACCGGCGCTATAAAAACAACCTATGTGCGATCTCGGCAGATCACATCTCTGATATGGCGTGTCACATCGCTAACGAGATCGCTAGCGATGTCGCAACGTGTAAAGCACCCTTTACAAACCAAATGTTGCCAAAGAGAATAAAGTTCATTTTCGCCCAGTTGCGTTTTTGCAGGCATTGGGCAGGTAATAAATGCAGATTAACCACATCTATGCAAGTTAATAGCATTATCTCTGAGGACAGGTTCCCTTTATCTTTAATGATTTGGTCGTTATGAATAGGGGTTGACCTGTTCCAGGTTTATCATGGACCAGCATGGACACACAAGTCTCTCTTGTTCCTTCCTTCCTCTGTTCTCTCCCTCACCCATGACTTTGAAATTAGAATTTACAGTTATTATTACTTTGGCAGATAATGAGGCCAGCTTCCAGAAGTACAACCAGACATGAGGAAAGCTCTAATAGAAGCTACCCGTCCCTGTTCCTACAGGACCAGAGCCTCAGTTATTGCAAATGAGAAATATATGAATGCCAGTTTGCTCTATAAATAAAAAAGTAATTTGCTAAAGGCAGCTTTAGAGAAAGCAGTGAAGGAAAAAACTATCCTCCAGATGAAGGGAAACAGAGATACTCAAACTTAAGCCATTTTTTTCTAAAAAAGAGAATTTTGTTACTTACCGTAAATTCTTTTTCTTATAGTTCCGTATTGGGAGACCCAGACCATGGGTGTTTAGCTTCTGCCTCCGGAGGACACACAAAGTACTACACTTAAAAGTGTAGCTCCTCCCTCTGAGCTTATACACCCCCTGGTAACCAGTCCTAGCCAGTTTAGTGCAAAAGCTGAAGGAGAATAGCCACCCACAAGTAGAACCGAGTAAGAACCGGAACAACCGGAGACTCTGTCCACGACAACAGCCGGTGATAACACACGGAACAAGAAAATTGCCAACAGGCAACAGGGAGGGTGCTGGGTCTCCCAATACGGAACTATAAGAAAAAGAATTTACGGTAAGTAACAAAATTCTCTTTTTCTTTATCGTTCCTTTGGTAGATCCAGACCATGGGACGTTCCAAAGCAGTCCCTGGGTGGGAATAAACAGAAAAAACTAAGAAGTAGGCGGAGCCTAACTTCACAAGTGGGCGACAGCCGCCTGAAGGATGCGTCTGCCCAAGCTCGCATCTGCCGAAGCATGAGCATGCACTTGGTAGTGCTTCGAAAAGGTATGCAGGCTAGTCCAAGTGGCAGACTGACAGACTTGTTGAGCCGTAGCCTGGTGCCTAAAAGCCCAAGAGGCACCGACAGCTCTGGTCGAGTGTGCTTTGATCCCCGGCGGGGGAGGCACCTGAGTACTCTGGTAGGCGTCCGAAATGGTCGATCTAATCCAACGGGCCAAGGTCGGCTTAGAAGCAGAGAGACCCTTGCGCCGCCCTGTGGTTAGCACAAAAAGAGAGGTGCACCGCCTAAGCGCAGCGGTGCGAGACACATAGATCCGGAGAGCACGCACCAGATCTAGAGTATGCAGCGCTTTCTCAAAGCGATGAACAGGGGCCGGACAGAAGGAAGGCAAGGAAATATCCTGGTTAAGGTGGAAGGGAGAGACCATCTTAGGAAGAAAGTCCGGGGTCAGACGGAGAACTACCTTGTATTGGTGAAAAACCAAAAAAGGTGACTCCGAGGAGAGCGCAGCCAAATCAGAGACTCTCCTGAGAGAAGTTATGGCAACTAGAAAGGCCACCTTTTGAGAAAGACGATACAAAGAAACCTCCCTAAGGGGCTCGGAAGGGGGTTTCTGCAATACCGTGAGGACCAAGTTAAGGTCCCAGGGATCCAAGGGCCGCCGGTAAGGCGGAATGATGTGAGACGCACCTTGCATGAAGGTGCGGACCTGAGCCAGCCGGGCGAGACGCCGCTGGAACAGCACTGATAGAGCTGAGACTTGTCCCTTGAGAGAGTTGAGGGACAGTCCTAGCTGCAGACCGGACTGTAAAAAAGACAGAAGGGTCGGCAATGAGAATGGCCAAGGAGAATGGCCGGAAGAGCGACACCAGGACAGGAAAATTTTCCAAGTCCTGTGATAGATCTTGACGGAGGAAGACTTACGGGCCCGAGTCATAGTGGAGATGACTTCAGGAGGAATACCAGAAGCCGTCAAAATCCAGGACTCAAGAGCCACGCCGTCAATTTGAGTGCCGCAGAATTCGGGCGTAAAAACGGACCTTGCGAGAGCAGGTCTGGACGGTCCGGAAGATGCCACGGCATCTCTACGGACAGTTGGAGCAGGTCCGGATACCAAGCTCGCCTGGGCCAGTCCGGTGCAATGAGGATGACTCGACGGCCCTCCATTCTGATCTTGCGCAGGACTCTGGGCAAGAGAGCTAGAGGGGGAAACACGTAGGACAGACGAAACTGGGACCATTCTTGAACCAGAGCATCCGCGGCGAAGGCCTGAGGATCGTGGGAGCGAGCCACGTAAACCGGAACCTTGTTGTTGTGATGCCATTAGGTCCACGTCCGGAGTGCCCCACTTGCGGCAGATTGACTGAAACACTGCCGGGTGCAGGGACCACTCGCCACCGTCCACGGATTGACGGCTGAGATAATCTGCCTCCCAGTTTTCTACGCCAGGGATGTGGACTGCGGATATGGTGGACTTGGAGTCCTCCGCCCATTGAAGAATGCGTTGGACCTCCAACATTGCCAGGCGGCTGCGTGTCCCGCCTTGGTGATTGATGTAGGCAACCGCTGTCGCGTTGTCTGACTGGACTCGAATGTGCCTGCCCACCAACAGGTGGTGAAAGGCTAGGAGAGCTAGAAGCACAGCTCTGGTTTCCAGCACATCGATTGAAAGGGCTGACTCGGACGGAGTCCAAGTGCCCTGTGCTCTGTGGTGGAGATGTACCGCTCCCCAGCCGGATAGGCTGGCATCCGTGGTGAGAATCACCCAGGACGGAGTCAGGAAGGAGCACCCTTGGGACAGGGAGAGGGGTCGAAGCCACCACTGAAGAGAGCTCCTGGTCCGTGGCGACAGAGCCACTAACCTCTGTAAGGAGGAAGGCCGCTTGTCCCAACAGAGGAGAATGTCCAGCTGCAGAGGACGCAGATGGAACTGGGCAAAGGGAACCGCCTCCACGGAGGCTACCATTTGACCCAGCACCTGCATCAGGCGCCTGAGGGTATAACGGCGGGGCCTCAGGAGAGAGCGCCCGCCAACCGGAGTGACAGCTGTTTGTCTAAGGGCAACTTCACAAGTGCCGGCAAAGTCTCGAACTGCATCCCTAGGTACGTGAGACTCTGGGTCGGAGTCAGAGTGGATTTGGGAAGATTGACAATCCACCCGAATTGGGCTAGGGTGGCGAGAGTGAGCGAAACACTCCGCTGACAGTCTGCGCTGGATGTACCCTTGACCAGAAGGTCGTCCAGATAAGGAAGCACTGCTAACCCCTGGAGGTGCAGGACCGCAATCAATGCCGCCATGACCTTGGTGAATACCCGAGGGGCCGTGGCTAACCCGAAGGGGAGAGCCACGAATTGGAAATGATCCTCTCCTATCGCAAAACGTAACCAACGCTGATGTGACACTGCGATTGGCACATGTAGATAGGCATCTCTGATGTCGATGGACGCCAGGAACTCCCCTTGGGTCATAGAGGCAATGACTGATCGCAGAGACTCCATGCGAAAATGCCGCACCCGGACATGCTTGTTGAGAAGCTTGAGATCCAGGATGGGCCGGAAGGTACCGTCCTTTTTTGGAACTAGGAAGAGATTTGAGTAAAAACCTCTGAACCGTTCCTGAGCGGGAACTGGGACAATCACTCCGTTTGCCTGCAAGGACGCCACGGCCTGCGAGAAGGCGGCGGCCTTGGAGCAGGGGGGAGTTGAGAGAAAAAATCTGTTTGGAGGGCTGGAAGAGAATTCTATCCTGTAGCCGTGAGATAAGATGTCTCTCACCCACTGATCGGAGACTTGCTTTAACCAAGCGTCGCCAAAGTGGGAGAGCCTGCCACCGACTAAGGACGTGGCTGGAGCGGGCCGAGAGTCATGAGGAAGCTGCCTTAGTGGCAGAACCTCCTGCGGTCTTCTGCGGACGCGCTGTTGGGCGCCAGTTGGATTTCTGATCCTTGGCTGAGTTAGCGGACGAGGCGGAAGGCTTAGAGGATGACCAGTTGGAGGAACGAAAGGAACGAAACCTCGATTGATTCCTACCCTGGGCGGGTTTCCTGGTCTTGGTTTGTGGCATGGAAGTACTCTTCCCGCCAGTAGCTTCTTTAATGATTTCATCCAGCTGTTCACCAAACAGCCGTGAACCAGCAAAAGGGAGCCCAGCAAGAAACTTCTTGGAAGAAGCATCTGCCTTCCACTCTCGAAGCCACAAAATTCTGCGGATAACAAGAGAATTAGCTGAAGCCACTGCAGTGCGGTGAGCAGCCTCTAGCATGGCAGACATGGCATAGGATGAAAAAGCTGAAGCCTGAGCAGTTAAGGTAACCATCTCAGGCATAGATTCCTTGGTGAGGGAATGCATCTCCTCTAGAGAAGCAGAGATGGCTTTGAGAGCCCACACTGCTGCAAAAGTCGGGGAAAACGCGGCCCCCGCAGCTTCATACACAGATTTGGCCAGAAGGTCAATCTGAGAGGTCAGTGGAATCCTTAAGTGAGGTGCCGTCAGCCACCGACACAACGGTCCGGGCTGAGAGCCTAGACACCGGGGGGTCTACCTTTGGGGAGTGAGACCACTCCTTGACCACCTCAGGTGGAAATGGAAACCGGTCATCAGAACCACGCTTTGGAAAGCGTTTGTCAGGGCAGGCCCTGGGTTTGGTCACAGCGGTCTGAAAACTGGAGTGGTTATAGAACACACGCTTCAGTCTCTTAGGCGAGGTAAACTGATGTTTTTCTGCCAAAGAGAGTTGCTCCTCTGACACTGGCAGATTGAGATCCAGCACAGAATTAATAGAAGCAATCAAATCACTAAGATCTGAGTCACCCTCAGAGAAATCGAAGGGATACATAGCCTCCGAGCCCCCAGTGAGGGCATCCTCCTCATCTTGAGAGTCAGCTCTTGAGACAGAGCCGTGGGATGGGGAGGGGGAGGAAACCCTGCGCCTTCTCTTAGAAGGACGGGGTCTGGGATCAGATGATGAATCCTCCGTGAGCTCCGATGGACGGAGGTCAGAGGATAGGAGTCCTCTGTCAAGAGTATTAGAGGCACCCTGTGAGGGGGGCTGATGCATATTCATCAAAGTCCTGGACAAAAGCCCCATGGACTCAGCAAATGACTGGGATATGGACCTAGAAAAGGACTCTACCCAAGTCGGGGGTTCAATCACAGGTGCAGCAGCAGCCTGAGAGACCACTGTGGGGTGAGACTCCAGGCTGTGGCACCGCCAAGTTAGAGCAGACATCACAATGTGGATAGGTGCTCGGCTCAGGCAGCAGGAGCCTACATGCAGTGCATGCAGAATAAAGCTTTGTGAGCCTTGCTCCTTGTGTGAGACATGCTACTTGCAGAGAATGAACCCCAGGGAGAATATACAGAGGTCCACAACCGGAGACCGGCTGTGACTTACCAGACCGCTGAGCGCGGTGTTGTGTGCCCTCCAGATCCCGAAGCCCGGTCCCCCAGTCGCAGCACCTCAGCAGAGATGCAGAGTGCAGGATGTCCCAGAGCAGAGTGAACTCTGCCTGAGAAGAGGGCGTTCCTATAAAAGAGCGGGAACTGGAGGGCTATAGAGACCTGCAGGGAAGGAGGGACGCCCCAGCAGTGGGGAGTGTCCCTCCCCTGTGTAGAACGGCCGCCGGGAGGAGCCGAACCTGTCCCTCTGCATGAGTGACATGCGAGGGCAGGAAAATGAAACTAGGCCTCCGGCGAAGCCGGGGCCTAAATTTAAGCGGCGAGGCCGACAAGCAGGCACCATCGGCGCGGTTCTCAGGCAA
This sequence comes from Anomaloglossus baeobatrachus, assembly GCF_048569485.1. Lineage (NCBI taxonomy): Eukaryota > Metazoa > Chordata > Amphibia > Anura > Aromobatidae > Anomaloglossus > Anomaloglossus baeobatrachus. Next base: position 966,673,769 of record NC_134353.1, read on the forward strand.
AAGCTAGAGAACCCGCCGGAAAAGTTAAAACAATCACATACAGCATACTCTCCCCTTACAATAAAGAACCGGGACCCCCAACATAAACGTCTCAGGTACTTAGCTGCTGAGACGCAGGGCCATGTCCCTGGGGATGAGTGCTCCGGTCCAACAGAATCCTCAAGGGGCTGTGGATGGAGACCGGACTCCTGCCAGGCATGGAGACCGTGCTGGCTCCCACTTCAAGCCAGAGCCCAGAAGGGATGGTGAAGGAGCGCGGCATGTAAGGCTGCAGCCTTGTAAATCAACCTTAACAACACTGCCGACACAGTGGGGTGAGAAGGGACATGCCGGGAGTCCAGACATGGACCCGCTTTTCTTCAAACTCTTTCCAAAAGTCAAAAAAATCATATGAGAATGCATGTGTGGATGTATGCCTCCTGACACAAAGCAGTAAACTGGCTAGGACTGGTTACCAGGGGGTGTATAAGCTCAGAGGGAGGAGCTACACTTTTAAGTGTAGTACTTTGTGTGTCCTCCGGAGGCAGAAGCTAAACACCCATGGTCTGGGTCTCCCAAAGGAACGATAAAGAAAACTGTTTAAAATAGTATTGCCTCTTCGACCATAATGACCGCCTCGTCCCACCGTTATCTCCGCCTCATCCCACCGTCATCTCCACCCTGTCCCACTGTCATCACCGCCTCGTCCACCATCAATTTCTTTTGCCCATGGCAGTGAGAACAATTGTTTTGACAGCCCCTTGAGGGAGAGGCTTCAGCTTTTTTTCCCTCACGATTTTGCTCCTGTGTAAAAAGTATCCAACTATAACTTGAGTGAAAAAATGTACCTCATTCCTTCCCCCCCAAAAATCCAGCAGGGCTAATTGCATTAAGGACAAAGTATCACCTCCCTGCAAGAGGAGGAAAATACTGGTCCTTTTTGCAATTAGCTACGCTGGATTTTATTTTTTTTAAGTGCAACGAAGTAATGCTTCCACCGTTATCTCCGACTCCACCATCAACAAGCTTTTCTGCTCCTGGTGGTGAAAACAGTTGTTTTGACAGTCCCTTGAGGGAGAGGCTTCAGCTTTTGTCCCCACCATAAAATGTACTTCATTCCCTCCCCAGAAAATAGCAGCCGGGCTAATTGCAAATAGGACCAGCTGCTTTCCTCCTGCCGGGAGGTTGTACTTGATCCCTCACCCCTTACAAAAAAAGAAAAATCAATAAAGTTTATGGTCGGGTGATTTAGCAGATTTAAGGCCGGGTGTTAGGGAGGTTCCATTCTGCTCCTGATCTTCCCAATGTTCTGAAGTTCCTGAGGGATTCACTAGAGGCCTGAAGCTGAATGCGCTGAGGGTCCATTTCTCAGCGATTAATTCTCTTTTTGAGAGTCCATTATCAGGAAGTCAGCTACTAACAAGATTTTTTATAGCAATTAAAAATCTTTGAATGTCAATAAAGACTATATCTCCTCTTTGGGACCTTCCTACAGTATTGACGGCATGGTACATCCTCCCTTTGAACCTCTAGAGCAGAGGTCTCAAACACGCGGCCCCTGAGGCTGCTTCTTGTGGCCCGCAGGCCCATGGACCCAGTAACAATCGCGGCTGGTGCAGGGACCGCAGCTGTCAGAGCTTTATTTCAGATGATCATTTTGCCAATGCTGCGGAGTCAATCTTTCTCTGCACAATTCAATGTCTGCCGCCGCCCAAGCAAGTGACACTTATGACCTCAGCTGCTCACCCTTAATATGCCAGCCGCTGATATTAAGTTGTGCAAAGAGAACTTGAATCAGCGCACTGCGCACGCCAGCAAAGCTTTCACCTGAATCTCAGACGAAGCGCTGACAGTGGCTGCGATCCTTACCGGGTGCATGTGCCTGCCGGCCGCAAGATGCAGGTAATGAGACGCCGAGGTCACGGAGAACAGGTGAGAAGAAAGTTTTGGTGCGTGTGTGTGTGTCTGTGGCTGCACAGGGCAAGCCGTGTGTGTGTGTCTGTGGCTGCACAGGACAGGGCGTATGTGTGTGTGGCTGCACAGGGGAGGGTGTGTGTGTGTGTGTGTGTGTGTGTGTGTGTGTGTGGCTGCACAGGGAAGGGTGTGTGTGTGTGTCTGCACCGGGCAGGGTGTGTGTGTGTGTGTGTGTGTGTGGCTGCACCGGGCAGGGTGTGTGTGTGTGGCTGCACAGGGAAGGGTGTGTGTGTGTCTGCACCGGGCAGGGTATGTGTGTGTGTGTGGCTGCACAGGGAAGGGTGTGTGTGTGTCTGCACCGGGCAGGGTATGTGTGTATGTGTGTGGCTGCATAGGGCAGGGTGTGTGGGTGTGTGGCTGCACAGGGCAGAGCAGAGTGGGTGTGTCTATATAGTGGCACAACAGGGGACCAGGATGACCAGGGGACCCCAAAAGAGGTCCAGTATAGGGGACCTTACTACAAGAGGACCAGTAAAGGGAACATTACTACAAGAGGACCAGGATGGGGACATTACTACAAGGGGACCAGGATGGGGACAAGGATGTGGATATTACTACATGATGAGGACCAGGATGGGGACATTATTACAAGATGGGGACAAGGATGTGGACATTACTACAATATGGGGACAAGTTTGGGGCATTACTACAAGAAGGGGACAATGATGGGGGCATTACTAAAAGATGAGGACCAGGATTGGAGACATTCCTACAATATGTTGGCCAAAATTACTATATGGTGCTAATTGTAGAACTGTATTACTTAAATAAAATGTAAAAAAAAAGGAAAAAAAAAACAACAAAAAACCATTAATCCTTGCAGAGGGGTGCATCATTCTGGGAGGACTCACGACAGAGCCCCAGAGTGACCATATTTGCATATCTATGGATATTAATATTTTTGGGCTCCATTGAAAAACACTTGGAAGCTTCCTGAGGGAGAAACACGTCGAGGCGGCTATATTTGAAGTAAGATGGTTTTTGGAAGGACAAACTACAACAAGGGATACCAGCATCCCTGATATCAATGGATGCGGCTGGTTCATTGGGGTGATATCCCCGGACGTCCTTCTGTATTTCAGTCTTTATGGAGAAATTGGTAGGATAAGATATAGACTCATTACTGGATGGTCTTTCGGCCCTATGCTACCGGAAGCTCTGAATGATGGGCCATATTCCATCCGTGTGACTGCGATTCACCTATACACTGTCTTGGAACTAAAAATGGTCTCTCTGAAAGATTTCCTGTATGTTAGTGCCTTACAGCTCTCAAGGCTTTGTATATCCTTTAAGGATCACTAAGGCCGATTTCACACTTGCGTCGTGAGGCATCCGTCACAGTGCATTGTGTGACGCATGTGATAGATGCGTTGCAAATAGTGTGCTAATAAAGGTAACGGATTCCTTTAAAAGAACGTTTTGCGTTTTTTTTTTTAATGTTTCACCGGGAAAAGGAGATTTGCGGTCGGGAGAAGAGAGAGCGAGGTGACCGCAAATCCCCGGCTCTCGGGTGGAGGACTGCAGCTGTGGCGGCGGGTCACCTGAGTGACGGCACAGCTGATCGTGCAGCTAACTGCAGTCACTCAGGTAACCCGCCACCACAGCAGCAGTCCTCCACCCGAGAGCTGTGTCCGCAGGTCACCTGAATGAGGGCACAGCTTATCGCGTGACTCACTTAATTTGCTGCGTGGAGCTGATAGAGAGCGGTCGTGTTCTACGGCCACTCCTGTCAGCTTCATGTAGCAGAGCTGAAAGAGTCGCGGGACCACGTTTGGATTACGCCAGACTTGGAGGGGTATTTGGGGATTAATAAAGTGGGGAAAGAGGGTGATTTTTTGTCTTTTATTCCAAATAAAGGATTTTATCGGGTGTTTGTGTTTATTTACTTTCACTTACAGGTTAATCATGGAAGGTATCTCGGGGAGACGCCAGCCATGATTAACCTAGGACTTAGTGGCAGCTATAAGCTGCCATTTAACTCCTTATTACCCCGATTGCCACCGCACCAGGGCAATTCGGGATGAGCCGGGTAGAGTCCCGGGACTATCGCATCTAATGGATTTTAGGCTCAGAATAGGGAGTAATTACACATATAAAGTACAAAAATTATCTTTATTAAATCTCATAACAAGACAAACAATTACACATATATGCGAGTTAAAAGCATGTAAAAAGGACAAAGTATACAGTGTACAAAGCACATTTGTGGAGTATAGACACCAATAATGATAGCACAGTCGCTGGCTGACATGGCATATATACTCTAGAAGCTATCTGAACTTTTTTGTGTGATTAATAAACAGTATACTATAAGTTTTAAGCAAAAGACACAGTAAAATACTGAGTACAAATCCTGAAATGTATCTGTATAGAAATCACAGTTTAGGTTCACAGTCCACACTTAATTGTGTCTAAACTGTTATATGAACACCAAATGTTTAATGTTTCAATTCGATTATTGCTGAACCATTGTATAAACACATCTGAGTTTCCAAAAACAGCAATCTTTAGGCTATGTGCGCACTAGAGCAAAATACCCGCGGATTTACCCGCGGATTTGCCGCGGAAATTTCTTGAGAAATGTCTGCAATCTTTGTGCAGACATTTCCCATGAAATTCTATGAGAAAAAAAAAAAGCTGTGCGCACTGGTGCGGATTTTTCTCAAGAAAGTTTCTTGAGAAAAGTTTCTCGAGAAAGTTTCTTGAGAAAATGAACATGTCCATTAAATCCGCAGGTATCCCGCGGATTTCTGCAGTACAGACTGCAAAAATCCGCAGGGAACCACCCGCGGGAAAATCGCGGCAAATCCGCGGTAAATCCGCGGCTAATCCGCGGCAAATCCGCATGCGGTTTTGCCGCGGATTTTTTCCGGAGGTCAGCAAATCTTTCACTCCCAGAAGTTTCTCGAGAAGATTTTCTCGAGAAACTTCACATCTCTAGTGCGCACATAGCCTAAGTGATACTTAATACAGGGATTCAAAGCCTACATTGCTGGGTTGAAACCATGCAGGCTTCCACCCACTCTCACCTCAAACCCAGCGGGCCATACAGTTAGGTCCAGAAATATTTGGACAGTGACACAAGTTTTGTTATTTTAGCTGTTTACAAAAACATGTTCAGAAATACAATTATATATATAATATGGGCTGAAAGTGCACACTCCCAGCTGCAATATGAGAGTTTTCACATCCAAATCGGAGAAAGGGTTTAGGAATCATAGCTCTGTAATGCATAGCCTCCTCTTTTTCAAGGGACCAAAAGTAATTGGACAAGGGACTCTAAGGGCTGTAATTAACTCTGAAGGCGTCTCTCTCGTTAACCTGTAATCAATGAAGTAGTTAAAAGGTCTGGGGTTGATTACAGGTGTGTGGTTTTGCATTTGGAAGCTGTTGCTGTGACCAGACAACATGCGGTCTAAGGAACTCTCAATTGAGGTGAAGCAGAACATCCTGAGGCTGAAAAAAAAGAAAAAATCCATCAGAGAGATAGCAGACATGCTTGGAGTAGCAAAATCAACAGTCGGGTACATTCTGAGAAAAAAGGAATTGACTGGTGAGCTTGGGAACTCAAAAAGGCCTGGGCGTCCACGGATGACAACAGTGGTGGATGATCACCGCATACTTTCTTTGGTGAAGAAGAACCCGTTCACAACATCAACTGAAGTCCAGAACACTCTCAGTGAAGTAGGTGTATCTGTCTCTAAGTCAACAGTAAAGAGAAGACTCCATGAAAGTAAATACAAAGGGTTCACATCTAGATGCAAACCATTCATCAATTCCAAAAATAGACAGGCCAGAGTTAAATTTGCTGAAAAACACCTCATGAAGCCAGCTCAGTTCTGGAAAAGTATTCTATGGACAGATGAGACAAAGATCAACCTGTACCAGAATGATGGGAAAAAAAAAGTTTGGAGAAGAAAGGGAACGGCACATGATCCAAGGCACACCACATCCTCTGTAAAACATGGTGGAGGCAACGTGATGGCATGGGCATGCATGGCTTTCAATGGTACTGGGTCACTTGTGTTTATTGATGACATAACAGCAGACAAGAGTAGCCGGATGAATTCTGAAGTGTACCGGGATATACTTTCAGCCCAGATTCAGCCAAATGCCACAAAGTTGATCGGACGGCGCTTCATAGTACAGATGGACAATGACCCCAAGCATACAGCCAAAGCTACCCAGGAGTTCATGAGTGCAAAAAAGTGGAACATTCTGCAATGGCCAAGTCAATCACCAGATCTTAACCCAATTGAGCATGCATTTCACTTGCTCAAATCCAGGCTTAAGACGGAAAGACCCACAAATAAGCAAGACCTGAAGGCTGCGGCTGTAAAGGCCTGGCAAAGCATTAAGAAGGAGGAAACCCAGCGTTTGGTGATGTCCATGGGTTCCAGACTTAAGGCAGTGATTGCCTCCAAAGGATTCGCAACAAAATATTGAAAATAAAAATATTTTGTTTGGGTTTGGTTTATTTGTCCAATTACTTTTGACCTCCTAAAATGTGGAGTGTTTGTAAAGAAATGTGACAATTCCTACAATTTCTATCAGATATTTTTGTTCAAACCTTCAAATTAAACGTTACAATCTGCACTTGAATTCGGTTGTAGAGGTTTCATTTCAAATCCAATGTGGTGGCATGCAGAGCCCAACTCGCGAAAATTGTGTCACTGTCCAAATATTTCTGGACCTAACTGTATATATAAAGATCCTGTTCTAACGGCCAATTTGAGCCCAGTTATAGTCAGTATTACTAGTCAGCTCCCTGCTGATCTGACTGGCTCCACAATGTAACCGCCTGTGCACCCCAAGTAAAAAAGTTCGGATAATGCTCAGCAGTCCGTACTATGAAATCTTACCCATGTTGGTTTTCAAATCAGGTGTCACCTCCTATGCCCCGATGCGCATTTCACATCGAGCTTCCTCAGGGGGCTCAGCTGAGGAAGCTCGATGTGAAATGCGCATCGGGGCATAGGAGGTGACACCTGATTTGAAAACCAACATGGGTAAGATTTCATAGCACGGACTGCTGAGCATTATCCGAACTTTTTTACTTGGGGTGCACAGGCAGTTACATTGTGGAGCCAGTCAGATCAGCAGGGAGCTGACTAGTAATACTGACTATAACTGGGCTCAAATTGGCAGTTAGAACAGGATCTTTATATATATGGCCCGCTGGGTTTGAGGTGAGAGTGGGTGGAAGCCTGCATGGTTTCAACCCAGCAATATAGGCTTTGAATCCCTGTATTAAGTATCACTTAAGATTGCTGTTTTTGGAAACTCAGATGTGTTTATACAATGGTTCAGCAATAATCGAATTGAAACATTAAACATTTGGTGTTCATATAACAGTTTAGACACAATTAAGTGTGGACTGTGAACCTAAACTGTGATTTCTATACAGATACATTTCAGGATTTGTACTCAGTATTTTACTGTGACTTTTGCTTAAAACTTATAGTATACTGTTTATTAATCACACAAAAAAGTTCAGATAGCTTCTAGAGTATATATGCCATGTCAGCCAGCGACTGTGCTATCATTATTGGTGTCTATACTCCACAAATGTGCTTTGTACACTGTATACTTTGTCCTTTTTACATGCTTTTAACTCGCATATATGTGTAATTGTTTGTCTTGTTATGAGATTTAATAAAGATAATTTTTGTACTTTATATGTGTAATTACTCCCTATTCTCAGCCTAAAAGCGTTTAATGGAGTTAGCATACTAATATTTATGGAAAATGAAAAACTGTTTTTTATTTATTTTACTGCACGATATAGACCCATCCCCCGGTGGCTGTGATTGGTTGCAGTGAGACAGCTGTCACTGAGCGTGGGGGCGGGTCTGACTGCAACCAATCATGGGCGCCGGTGGGCGGGGAAAGCAGGGAATACTGGATGGAATGAGCGGCCGGCATTTTCAAAAGAGGAAAAGCCGCCGGAGCAGTGTGACAGCCGTGCAGTGCCACGCCAGTGATCGGGGAGTATGAGAGAGTGGGGGAGAGGGGGGAGAGAGACCAGGAGTGATTTTAAATGCTTTAGATCGTTCTGCTGGACATGCTGAGCATGCTCAGTAGAACGTGACGGGAACAGTCAGTGGATTCCGCCGCTTAGCGCATTGCGGCGGAATCCGCTGCCATAGACAATCATTACACACCTTGGCGGATACTAACAGAATCCGTTATGGTGCGATATTTTAACAACACAAAAAACGCTACATGCAGCGTTCCCTCCGCTAGACGCAACGTCAAAATACAGTGCTTCGTCCATACAAGTCTATGGAAAATAGCGCAGTGCGTTAACGGACTGCACTATTCTCCATAGTGGCAGATTGTGCTGAACGCAGGTGTGAAACCGGCCTAAGGCATTGGTATAATATTCTGGTGGCCATTAATGAACCCATGACTTAGCTTAGTGACGCCCAGGCTCCTACAGACGCACTACATGGGAAGTGAATAATAATTGTCAAATATTTGTTTTGTCTCACTTGACTCACTTTCTGTAATGACGGACGATTATAACATCACCCCCCTTTTTTACACCTATACCCCAGCTCAACAGGACTATCTCCTTTGTTTATTGTTGATACATAGGGTGATTAAAGGGTAAGAATAGGGAAAGCCACTGTGGAGCGGGGAGACGACAATAACATCAGGGTGGTCTCCGCTGGTAGACAGGAGAGAACAGGGAAAGAAGGATCGATGGATACCTCATTGTGTATACTGACATCTCTTAATATTTGTGGAATAGATCCCTTATATGAGCACCTGGAAACTTCACTTGGGGGTGTTTGTAATTTTAATATTTATGATTAAAAGTTATTTTACAATTGGAGTAAATAAAATAAATCCTCTTTTCTGAGTCTGTCTGATGACTCCAACATATTTATCATATTGATAATGAATTTTTTCTACCAACAAAAATGGTGTAAATATAGTGTGATATATATATATATATATATATATATATATATATATATATATTTATATATATATACACATATATACATACACACACATACACACAGTACAGTCCAAAAGGACACACCTTCTCATTCAAAGAGTTTTCTTTATTTTCATGTTCAGTTGTTTCATACTTTTTTGTTAAGTATTTCATTCCACATGTTTTCATTCATAATTTTGATGCCTTCAATGTGAATCTACAATTTTCGGAGTCATGAAAATAAAGAAAACTCTTTGAATGAGAAGGTGTGTCCAAACGTTTGGTCTGTACTGTATATATAATACACACACACACACACACACACACACACACACACACTAGCTGTAGTACCCGGTGTTGCCCGGGATAGTAACTGTGTCTGTCTCCAGGTTCTGTCTCTCTCTCTCGCTCTCTCTATCTCTGTATCAGTGTCTGTGTCCATCTCTCATGGATACGCACCTACAGCATTGACTGTGCAAAACGTTCGCTTTTTACACGGACGTGTTAAGGAGGACTAAAGCTTTACATAAGTGTGTTTAGCATTCATATATTTTTTTTAATTGAAAAAAAATGTAATTTATCTTCCCGTTTATTCAGTTTCCAGGAAACCCTCCACGACAGCACACAGGAGGTTAACTCTCCCCCCGATTAGGGACAGAAAACACAAAGAGGTTAAATAACCCCTCCCCACCGCCCATCTCCAGTGTTTTCTTCAAGTACCACCAACAAATCATGGATGGTTTAAAGCTTTTATTTTCAGAAATAACCCATTAATATGCATGCGAATACGTGGAAAGGGAGGGATATGTGTGCGGTCGTGGAGGGTTTCCTAGAAATCGAATTAACGGTAACATAAATTCCATTTCCTCCAGTCACCCTCGACGACAGCACACAGGAGGAGAACAGGCTAGGCTAGGGAGAGACAACAGCCTGTAGGACTTTACGTCCAAAGGCCAAACCTCTATTGGAAAACCAGTCCAATCGGGAATGTCTAACAAAAGTATGGACAGAGGACCAGGTCGCTGCTCTGTAAATCTGTTCAATTGAAGCATCAGCCCTCTCAGCCCAGGAAACTGACATAGATCGAGTAGAATGTGTGGTCAAGTGATCCGGAGGAAGGAGGCCTTGGGCAGCATATGCCTCTTTAATAGCGTTTTTTATCCAGTTGGAAACTGTGCTCTTGGCAGCCTTCTTTCCAGCATTCTTACCAACAATCTGTACAAAAAGATTGGAATCCTTTCTGAAGGACTCCGTTTTCTGAAGGTATAGCATGACTGCCCTACGGACATCGAGGGAAAGAAAGTCCATCTCCTTTTGTTTAGCTGGATTTTGACAAAAATATGGCAGAATAATGTCTTAGTTCCTATGAAAGTCCGCCATCACTTTCGGGAGAAAGGAAGGATCCTGACGGAAGACGATTCGATCATCCAGAATCGTCGTATAGGGCTCTCAGACGGTAAGAGCCTGGATTTCATCCACACGCCTGGCCATAGTAATCGCGATCAAGAATGCCGTTTTCCAGGCCAGACACCTTATGGTAAAGGAAGCCAGAGGTTCAAATGGAGCCTGAGTCAACCCCTGAACAACCAAGTTAAGATCCCAGGGGGGAACTATTGCCAGCGGTTTAGGACGGGCTCTAACCGCTGAAGAGAGGAATCGCTTCACCCAGCAATGGTTTGCCAGGTCCTGATCAAAATACGCACTTAAAGCTGGTACTTGGACTTTGAGAGTGCTGGGGCTGAGACCTTTTTCAAGACCCAACTGTAAAAAGTCCAGGATGTAAGCCACATTTGGATGGAACGGGTCAGGAGTCTGAGAACTGCACCAGTTGGTAAAGGTCTTCTAGATTTTAAAGTAGATTAGATTAGTGACAGACTTACGGCTTCTCTGTAGCTTGTCAATGACCCTCTCAGACAGACCCCTAGCTCTCAAAATGATGGCCTCAGAAGCCACGCAACCAGGTTCAGTCTCTTGAGGTCTGGGTGAAAGAGCGGACCTTGATGGAGAAGATCTGGGATCTGAGGCAATAGGAAGGGTCCAGCCTGAGCCATGGATACTAGGGCCACGAACCAGCTGCGTCTGGGCCAGAGTGGCACGAACAGGATGGTAAGAACCCTGTCTGATCTGACTTTCTAAAGAGTCCTTACCAGTAGCGGGATTGGTGGAAAGGCGTATGCCAGTTGAAACCTCCAAGGATGGGAGAAGGCATTGTGACGGGGTGTACAGCAGAGCAAGGAGAGACAACAGGCCGAGGAACGATCCAACAGGTTTATTCACAAGAACACTGGAACAGCACACGATAAGTCCACGTAAAACAGATTCGGGGGCCCTTCCCGACAATCCTCGGACCGGATTACAAAGCAATCGTCCTTACAGTAGTCCAAAGAGTTCCACACAATCCCACGGGCCGCCACACAGGCCTAGCTCCGTCCGTGTCCACAGCCACACAGGCTGGAGCTCCTGCTCCCTTCAAGTTTCAGCTCACTCTGCCTGAATCTCCCAGGTAAGCAGAGTTTACACTAGTTGGACTCTAGGCCCACCTCCCCCTACTCCCAGGGATGGAAGTGCCTCAAGAGGATATAACCTTGCATTTTAGGGGGGTGATTACCTACAACAATAGAAAGGTACACAGAAGTAGTTCAAATAAGACAATGAACCCAGCTTGAAATAGGAATCTGTACAGCATATACAGTGAGAGGGTAAATTACATCTTCACAATCCCTCCCCCTCCCAACTTGTGTACGTACTAGGGACCTCTACAGGTCACTGGTTAAGTACACACAGGCAGAGCGTTACTTACATGTGGCTTCATGCAGCCACGAATTGGCATCGTAGCTCTCCCACATCATTGCCCAGGAGAACAGCTGCAGGCAGACCACCCATCACCCCAACCACGCATCGCCTGACCCCAAAACCAAAGTTCAGATCCACAGTGGCTGTGGGAATAGTCCTCCATTGTCCACCAGCCAGTTCAATAACAATCCCAGGTCCTCTATGGATTGCCTCAGGCCGAACCACTCGGGGATCAGCCAGTGTGAGGAAAGCACCCGAGTCACAGAATTCGTACAAGTCTCTGTCCATCCAGCACAACCTCCTGCAAGTGCTTACCTCGATGAGCAGAAGTCGTCATAACTGCAGGTCGCACCCCGTAAACTCCTGGTGGTGCAACATGGGGGGCTGAGTCACTAGGCCAGTCCTCACATAACGGTGCCACATCTTCCTCCATGGCACTGGGCTGTAAATAATTAACAATCCGATTGGGTGCAGGATCAGTCCTCATTTGAACAGCTGGGCAGGAGACTTGCCGATGCCCTGGCTGTCCACATTGATAGCATCTGAGCTGGGTCTCCCTACATCCAAGGCGTCCTCTTGGGTAAGGGGTAGGGGAACTTTGAGGCCGGCTCCCACCTGAAGGTGCTGTAGGGGTTTGAGGATGATTCCTCCATGGCCTGGCTGGGCATGAGGCCTGCAAATGCCCGGGATGCCTACAAACATAACACCTGCGCTCTGTTACTTCCTCTCCCCGGCGTATTCCAGAAAGTGCAGTAGAAGCAACTGGAGGCACATTAACACGGGTATCAACATGTGGTGGCTTAGAGGAACGGGGAACAATGGGGACAGAATAACTGGGGGCATCCGGTGTTGTGGAGCTGTTAGGCGTCTCTCCATCCTCCAACAGAACCCTCCACTGAGGCTTGATGGTGAGAGCCTCATCAGCGAGAGCAGCAGCTTCCTCCACTGTCGCTGGTTTTCTCTCACGCACCCATTCCCGGATCTCAGCGGGGCACTGGGCAAAGAATTGTTCTTTTAGGATGACCTGCAGGAAGGTCTCCCAAGATAAGGCCTCCTCTGCCTCCAGCCAGCGATTACATATTTGTTTGAGTCTATGAGCATATATCTTAAAAGACACTTCCCCATCACAGGCTAAAGCACGGAACTGAGTCCTGTAAGTGTCTGGGGTCACAGCATAATGTTTTAGAATAGTCTGTTTAATCTCAGCATACTCACAGTTCCACCGAGGGTCCATAGCTCTATAGGCTTCAGCAGCTCCCCCCTCTAGGAGCCCAACCAGATGCCGGACACGCTCCCTGTCCGGGACTTCCATTAAATCGACACTGATGCTCAAAGTCCTGGAAGAAGCCCTCAATGTCGCCTGCAGCCTCATTGAACGGCTTAAAGTCTTTGCGGGACACCCTGGGAAGTTCCCTTATGATGGGTGCTGGGGTTACAGTCTGTCTGGAACCTCTCGCGGCTTCCACAGCGAGCTCCTTATCCAGCAGTGCCATCTCCTCCATCCTGCGCTCCTTCTCTTCAGCTCCACGCATGGCCTCCCTCTTATCTTCTATGGTGGCCTCATCTCCAAGCAGTGCCATCTTTTCCTTGTACCACACAATCCATTGACTTTTTTGGGTATTTACCTCCAGCTCCCGTCTTTCCTCCCTTTGCTGTGAGGATCCTTCCTCCACGTCATTTTGCGAGCAGACTCCTTCTAGCGCCTCAATCAGCTGCTCCTTGGAGAGTCCTTTGAAACGAACTCCTACTTCACGGGCCTTTGATTGCAGGCTCCCCAAAGTCCAGGTCTTGTACTCTGCAGTGCTGGTTCCTGATGTTGAGCCATTGTCCTCCATTCCTTCTGCTCTGATCCCAGCGCTGCCAACCAGTTTGTGACGGGGTGTACAGCAGAGCAAGGAGAGACAACAGGCCGAGGAACGATCCAACAGGTTTATTCACAAGAACACTGGAACAGCACACGATAAGTCCACGTAAAACAGATTCGGGGGCCCTTCCCGACAATCCTCGGACCGGATTACAAAGCAATCGTCCTTACAGTAGTCCAAAGAGTTCCACACAATCCCACGGGCCGCCACACAGGCCTAGCTCCGTCCGTGTCCACAGCCACACAGGCTGGAGCTCCTGCTCCCTTCAAGTTTCAGCTCACTCTGCCTGAATCTCCCAGGTAAGCAGAGTTTACACTAGTTGGACTCTAGGCCCACCTCCCCCTACTCCCAGGGATGGAAGTGCCTCAAGAGGATATAACCTTGCATTTTAGGGGGGTGATTACCTACAACAATAGAAAGGTACACAGAAGTAGTTCAAATAAGACAATGAACCCAGCTTGAAATAGGAATCTGTACAGCATATACAGTGAGAGGGTAAATTACATCTTCACAGGCATCCACTGCCATCGCTGGATCCCTGAGATTTAGAAAGAAAAATTGACATACACTTGCGTTTTGCCGAGTTGCAAAGAGATCCACCTCCGGTGTGAGCTGCACGTGTTGGAGAAGCAATTGGGCAGAAGGGGCCACTACCAGGAAGTCGTTGTGGTAGGGGATTATACAAACGTTTTGACCCCGCAGGAATGCTACCACCTCCCCCATCATTTTGGTGAAAACCCGAGGTGCACGTGAGAGACAATAATAATACCGCAGATGCCCCTTGTGGAAAACTGCAAAGCGAAAAAATATTTTGTGGGCGTGAAAGAGCGAGAAATGGTAGTACGCATCTTTTAAATCTATAGTGGCCACAAAAAATCCCGGACCGACAAGGGGCGTGGTGGACCTGACCGACTCCATTTTGAAACGCCGGTAGATAATGTGGCAATTTAAGGGTTTTAGGTTACTTATTAACCGAGGGGTGCCGTTCTTTTTTTTTATCAAGAAGAGACAGGAGTAATGGCTAAACCCCCCCTCCGACTCTGGTACGACCAATACTACCCCTATTTTTTGGAGGTTTTGAATACAGCCCATGAGAGTGACATGACTTCCCCGGGAGGGAGAGGAAGTGACCCGAGTACAGTGAGGAGGATAAGTGGAGAACTCCACCTTGAGACCCTCTTTGATGGTGCTAAAGACCCATGGGTTTAATGATACCTCCTGCCACTGACTTAGGAATGCTGACAGCCGACCTCCAATATTGATGGCGTCATTGCTTGTCTTGCTGCTGCCTCCGATCTTCAGACCTTTGGGATTGAAAGATGCTCCTTCCTCTGCCCCCTTTCTGGTAACTCCAAGGGGGCGTTTTAGCCTTCCCTCTGTAATGGGTAGATGGATTCTGGGAGGGGAGACGAAAAATTTTCTTATGTGGTCTGTCTTCGGGCAACAGCCTTCTTATCCGTAGCCTTCTCCAGAATCTCTTCTAGAGCTGGACCAAAAACATGCGCCCCCTCGGAACGGTAGAGAACAGAGATTCACTTTTGAGGCCGCATCACTGCTCCAAAGCATAAGCCAGAGAGCTCTTCTCACCGCATTAGAAAGGACCCCACTTCGTGCTGTTACACGGACAGACTCCGCAGAAGCATCAGCCAGAAACCCTGTTGCCTTCTGGAGTAGTGGCAGGGAAGCCAGGATATCTTCCTTGGGGGTCTCTTGAATGAGATGTTCCTCCTGCTGTCCCAGCCATCTGAACAAGGCGCGGGCCACACAGGTTGAGGCGACCTCTGTCTTTTGAAGAACCGCGGATGCCTCTCAGGATTTCCGAAGGAGGCTGTCCATCTTACGGTCAATGAGATCTTTGAGTTGAGACGAATCTTCAAATAGGAGTGTTGTCTTCCTTGCCACTCTGGTGACCTTAAAGGGGTGGTTCACCCATTTTTTTTATTTTCTGTATGAGTTCTACTTACCATTCTAGGCGTTTTCTCCATTGGCTTGTATTTCCAGTTCTGGCACTAAGCGGCGCTATCCTGCACGCTCAGTGCCTGTCACATGACCCCCTGGAGCTGTGGCCGCCAGTACCCTCTGACGTCCCGGCAATTCCGGGCTCTCAAACTTGTCGTGTACGTCAGAGGAGGCTGGCACCACTGAGATTGAGTGACAGGGCTGTGGGCGGTGACTACCGCACGTCACAGCCCAGCATCGAGGGGAGGAGCCGGAGGACGTCAGTGTGGAGCCGGCTAAGCGTCCTGCAGATGGTGAGGCACGGGGCGCCAGTGTGCAGTACAGGGGGGGTGTTCTTCAGCTGAAATCCCCCCCTGCACGTAAGTATCTGATCACACTCTCCACCCGCCCGCTCTGCTGCGATGTCAGGAGAGCGGCCGGTGTCGGGCAGTGTGATCATGTGCTCCTCCCAGCAGCACTGCAGGACGCAGCAAGACACTGACAGGCATGTCACCGCTGTGCTCTGCCACCTGTCCTGCTGCATGGGACCAACTGTCTGCACTCTGTCACCTGCACCACAAGTCACAGAGTGGAGACAGTTAATGACAGAGCACCTTTGCCCCCCCCTCTTCTTTCCCCACTCTCTTCTCTCCCCACTCTCTTCTCTTCCCCCCACTCTTCCCCCTCTTCTCTGCCTCCCTCTTATCCCCCTCTCCCCCCCTCTTTTCCCTCGTTCTCTTTTCCCTCGCTCTCTCTCTTTTCCCTCGCTCGCTCTTTTCCCTCGCTCGCTCTCTTTTCCCTCGCTCGCTCTTTTCCCTCGCTCGCTCTTTTCCCTCGCTCTTTCCCCCATCGCTCTTTCCCCCTATCGCTCTTTCCCCCATCGCTCTTTTCTTCCCCCCCCCCTCGCTCTCTTTTCCTCCCCCCCTCGCTCTCTTTTCCTCCCCCCCTCGCTCTCTTTTCCTCCCCCCCTCGCTCTCTTTTCCTCCCCCCTCGCTCTCTTTTCCTCCCCCCTCGCTCTCTTTTCCTCCCCCCGCCTCGCTCTCGTTTCCTCCCCCCGCCTCGCTCTCGTTTCCTCCCCCCGCCTCGCTCTCTTTTCCTCCCCCCCTCGCTCTCTTTTCCTCCCCCCGCCTCGCTCTCGTTTCCTCCCCCCGCCTCGCTCTCATTTCCTCCCCCCGCCTCGCTCTCATTTCCTCCCCCCGCCTCGCTCTCATTTCCTCCCCCCTTGCTCTCTTTTCCTCCCCCCCTCGCTCTCTCCTGGCATGGTCAGTACAGAAATCTCTCCATCGTGGAGGGGTGAGAGGGAGTAATAAACATGGAGTCCCTACTGTGTCTGTGTATTTATTTCTAATAAAGTATTTTTCTCTGTGTGTTGTCTTTTTTTTTTTTTTTTTTAAACCCTTTATTGGAGATTCTTAATGGCCAGGTCAAACTTGGCCTGACATTAAGAATCTCGGTCTTTATACCAGCTGGTAAAACATAGCTGGTATCAACCCCTTATTACCCAGCGTGCCACCTGCCACCAGGGCCACTGGAAGAGTTGGATACAGCGCCAGAAGATGGCACTTCTATGAAAGCGCCATTTTCTGGGGCGGCTGTGGACTGCAATTCGCAGCGGGGGGCCCAGAAAGATTGGGCACCCTGCACTGCGGATTCCAATCCCCAGCTGCCTAGTTGTACCTGGCTGGACTCAAAAATTCGGCGAAGCCCACGTCATTTTTTTTTTTAAAATTATTTCATGAAATTCATGAAATAAAAAAAAAAAAAGGGCTTCTCTATATTTTTGGTTCCCAGCCGGGTACAATTAGGCAGCTGGGGGTTGGGGGCAGCCCGTAGCTGCCTGCTGTACCTGGCTAGCATAAAAAAATGACGTGGCCTTCGCCATATTTTTGTAAAAAAGTTTTCAGGCAAAAAACATTAAAAAAAAAAAAAAAAAAAAATGCTTCCCTGGATTTCTATTGCCAGTGAAAGTAACACCAAGCAGCGAGGGTTAGCAGCCAGTAGCTGCTTGGGTTACCCTTAGCAATAGAAAATGCAGCGGGAGCCCACAAACAATGTGATTTTTTGTTTTTTTTAATTTGTAATGAAGTTTTTAAAAAAAAATCCACATGGGCTTCGCCCATCGAGCACCAGAGCATTTCACTGCTCAATTCATCCCAAGTAATCAGATGACTCCAGTGTCGGCCGATTACTTGTTCTGTGTCCCCCTGCATCCATTGCAGCGTGTACGGGCTGTGAGGTTACCTGAGTTCAGTCCAGCACTGGAGTCAGCTGATCTGAACTCATCTGAACTCCAGCCCGCACACGCTGTGATGGATGCAGGGGGACATAGAACAAGTAAGGTCTAAGCCACACGGCGAGAAAAACAGTGCGAGTGGAGTGCGATAAAACATCGCATTCCACTCGGACCAATATTAGCCTGTGTGTCAGCACACGAGCGATTATTTTCTCAGCCCTAATTGGACCGAGAAAACAATCGCAGCATGCTACAACTGTAATGCAAGACTCTCTCTTTTACCCATTCAAGTGTATGTGGTGAGAGAAAAATCACACTGCACTTGCGGTACATCGGTGGACTACGGAGGAGAGAGGGAGAGAAATCCCTCCCACCCCTCCTCAGTGCTGGCCCACCCCTCGAGTGCCGGTCCACCCCCGCTGCTGAGGTCTGCTCGCAGAGTCGGACCTCAGTCGCAGGGACACACGCATGACACTCAGCTCTGCTGTACTGAGCGTGAGCCGAGTGTAATGCGAGGGGATCGCAGTAATCCCCGTGTGGTCCCAGCCTGATCGGCCGACACTTGAGTCAGCTGATCGGAACTCAGGTGAACTCCTGTACACACAGCCCGCACACACAGCCCGCACACGGTCACATGTGATCGGCAGCATGCATCCTAGTGGCATCCGTGTGACATCTGCGTACCTTCCGTTTTTTTTGCGGACCACAAAAAACGGAAGCAGCAAGAAAGATAAATAGATGAGTAGATATAGAGATGGATAGATAGATATAGAGACAGAGGGATAGAGGGATGAATGAATGAATGGAGGGCTGGATAGATAGATAGATAGATAGATAAAGAAAGACATATATAATGTCCTACCCCCTGCATATTCTAAGCTGGCACCCTTTTGTGACTTTCATGTGGCACTAAGGTGCTTAGTCTTGTAATTAGCCAAAAAATAAATAAATAATAAAAAAAAATGACATGCGGTCCCCCTATCTTTTGTAGCCAGCTAGGGTAAAGCAAACGGCTGCAGCCTGCAAACCACAGCTGGCAGCTTCACCTTGGCTGGTAATCCAAAACAGAGGGCACCCCATGCTGTTATTTTAAATTAACTAAATAATTTAAAACAAAAAACACGGGGTCCCCCGAAATTGGATCACCAGCCAGGGTAAAGCGGACAGCTGTGGTCTGGTATTCGCAGACTAGGGAGGTTCACCATTATTGGACACTCCCCAGCCTAAAAATAGCAGGCTGCAGCCGCCCCAGAAGTAGCGTATCCATTAGATGTGCCAGTCCTGGTGCTTCGCACCAGCTCATCCCGTTGCCCTGGTGCGGTGGCAAACGGGGTAATATATGGGGTTAATACCAGATGTGTAATGTCACCTGGCATCAAGCCCTGGAGTTAGTGATGTCAGGCGTGTATCAGATACCCGACATCACCAACCCAGGCAGTAATAAAAAAAAAAAAAATAGACAACAAACACATTTTTATTTGAAAAAACACTCCCCAACACATTCCCTCTTTCACCAATTTATTAGAAAGAAAAACAAATCCAGGTCTGGTGTAATACAAGGGGGTCCCACGATGATCCATACCATAGTCAATGTCCCAGTCAATGAAGAACAGAATGTTCCCTATTTGCTGGGAGAGCCGTGCAGTGACCTGAGCTAACATCAATAGGTCAGCCCAGGTCACTGCAGGGCATGACGAGTGCTGCTATCAGGAGGTTAGCGAGGTATATTACCTGCGATGATCGCTGAACTCCTGACAGCAGCGCTGTCACCGAGTTCAATGACCGCCGCCTTCACAAACCAAGTATCGCGAGCGGCCCGTGACGTCACCACTAGTCACAGTCTCGGGTCGACAGCGAGAGGTGACTAGGATCCGGTAAAATAACGGTTGCATGCGCTGCACATTTAATCCACAGGATCCGGTCATATGCGGTTTGCGGATGATACGGACGACACACAGACTAGGCAAGAGGGAAAAAAGCAATCATCACCCCGTCACTTTTTTTTTCCCCAATTATTTTTTTCACATGTTGCGCCGGCTAATGAAGGGAATTTTGTTACTTACCGTAAATTCCTTTTCTTCTAGCTCTTATTGGGAGACCCAGACGATTGGGGTATAGCTACTGCCCTCCGGAGGCCACACAAAGCACTACACTAAAAAGTGCAAGGCCCCTCCCCTTCTGGCTATACCCCCCCGTGATATCACGGGTTCTCCAGTTTTAGTGCCAAAGCAAGAAGGAGGAAAGCCAATAACTGGTTTAAACAAATTAACTCCGAGTAACATCGGAGAACTGAAAAACCGTTCAACATGAACAACATGTGTACCCGCAAACAACAAAAAAATCCCGAAGGACAACAGGGCGGGTGCTGGGTCTCCCAATAAGAGCTAGAAGAAAAGGAATTTACGGTAAGTAACAAAATTCCCTTCTTCTTCAGCGCTCTATTGGGAGACCCAGACGATTGGGACGTCCAAAAGCTGTCCCTGGGTGGGTAAAGAAATACCTCATGTTAGAGCTGCAAGACAGCCCTCCCCTATGGGGAAGCCACTGCCACCTGCAGGGCTCTTCTACCTAGGCTGGCGTCCGCCGAAGCATAGGTATGCACCTGATAATGTTTGGTGAAAAAATGTGCAGGCTCGACCAGGTAGCTGCCTGGCACACCTGTTGAGCCGTAGCCTGGTGTCGTAATGCCCAAAACGCACCTACGGCTCTGGTAGAATGGACCTTCAGCCCTGAAGGAACCGGAAGCCCCGCAGAACGGTAGTCTTCAAGAATTGGTTCTTTGATCCATCGAGCCATGGTGGCTTTAGAAACCTGCAACCCCTTGCGCGTACCAGCGACAAGGACAAAAAATGCATCAGAGCGGCGCATGGGCGCCGTGCGGGAAATGTAGATTCTGAGTGCTCTCACCAGAACTAACAACTGTAAATCCTTTTCATACCGGAGAACCGGATGAGAACAAAAGGAAGGAAAGGGTATATCCCGATTAAGAAGAAACGCGGATACAACCTTAGGGAGAAACTCCTGAATAGGGCGCAGCACTACCTTGTCCTGGTGGAACACTAGGAAGGGAGCCTTGAATGACAGAGCCGCCAGCTTAGACACTCGCCGAAGCGACGTGATCGCAACCAGAAAGGCCACTTTCTGTGACAGGCGCGAAAGGGAAACTTCCCTCAGAGGCTCGAAATGCGGCTTCTGGAGAGCAACTAGTACCCTGTTCAGATCCCATGGATCTAACGGCCGCTTGTACGGGGGCACAATATGACAAACCCCCTGTAGTAACGTGCGCACCTTAGGAAGACGTGCTAGACGCTTCTGAAAAGAACACGGATAGTGCCGAGACTTGCCCTTAAAGGGAGCCGAGCGACCAACCTCTTTCCCAACCAGATTGCAGGAGGGAAGGCAAAGTAGGCAATGCCGATGGCCAGGGAGACCCTCCCTGAGCAGAACACTAAGATAAGAATATCTTCCACGAGTTGTGGTAGATCTTGGCAGACCGCGGCTGGCTAGCCCGTCTCATGGTGGCAATGACGTCGTGCTCACGGTCGACCGACGGTGAGATGCCACAGATCACGGTACCACGACCTCCCCGGCCAGTCTGGGGCGACGAGGATGGTGTGGCAGCAATCGGTAGCTGGAATTGTGACCAATCCTGAGCCAAGGCGCCTGTCGCCAGAGCTCTTTGATCGTAAGACCGCGTCATGAAAATCGGGACCCTGTTGTTGCCGAGAAGCCATGACGTCGACGTCCGTCTTCATCCTGCGTCTACAGAATTCTTGCAAACAAACGGGTGCAGAGCCCATTCCCCTGCGTCCACGCCCTGGCGACTGAGGAAGTCTGCTTCCTAGTGTCGTACGCCCGGGATGTGAACAGCTGATATGGTGTATGCTCTGTCTTCTACCCATAGCAGAATCCGCCGGACCTCTTGGGAGTCTTGTCGACTGCGTAGTCCGCCTTGGTGGTTGGTGTATGCCACCGCTGTGGATAGTCCGACTGAATTCGGATCTATTTGCATTCCAGCCACTGCAGGAAGGCTTGCAGTGCAAGATACACTGCCCAGAGCTCCAGACGACTGAGTTGAAGAGTGGACTCCTCTGAAGATGGTCTTTGACCGTCTGGAAAAGCTAAAACTCGCCTCTGGATGAGGCGCCTCCTTGAAGGAGAGACTGTCCCCTCGTCTGTAGTGAACGCTGTTTGTCCAGCGGAAGCTTCACTATCGCTGAGAGAGTGTGAAAACTCTCCAGGAGATGCCAGCGATTGGGTTCAACCTTGACAAGTTGAAGACCCACCCGAAACTCTGGGAAGGGTCCAGCGCCATGTTCAGGTTGTGTTGGCATGCTTGTAAAGGAGAGTGCCTTGACCAGTAGATTGCCCAAGTAAAGGATCACAGAGTGACCGTGAGAGCGCGGGACTGCTCCCTCTGCTGCCACGAACTTGGTGAACACCCGTGGGGCTGTCGCCAGCCAAAGGGTATGGCTACGAAACGAAATATTCTCGTCTTTAATAACGAATCGTAGCCAACGCCGGTGCCTCGGAGCAATCGGCACGTGTAGATAAGCATCCTGATGTCTATTGAAGCTAGGAAAACTCCTTGAGACAGAGAGGCAATGACGGAGCGGAGTGATGCCATCCGGAACCGCCTGGTTTTCACGTGCTCGTTAAGCAGTATAAAGTCCCGAACGGGACGGAAGGAGCCGTCCTATTTTGGCACCACGACCAGGTCGGGGCAAAATGCGTATCTGGTTCCTGAAGAGGAACAGGGATTACGGCTCTTTCTGCCTGCAGAAGAGCCTCGGCTCGGTCGGTGCGGTAGTTTGAAAACAAACTGACTCTCACTCACAGGCCCTCAACCTGCGGTAGGTAAATGCCGCTAAAGCGGGGGAGTCTGCCCCCCCGCGGTTGCGGAGTGAGAGGGCTGAAAATTATGAGGAAAACGCTTTGGTAGCGGATCCTCCGGCTGCCTTCCCCGGGCGTGAATTGAGCCCGCTAGGAATCTATGCCCTTCTGGGCTTTTTGAGTCGTCTTGGATAGTTGAATGATTTCATTCAACCCTTACCAACAGACTATCACTAGATAAAGGCAACCTGGTTAAGCACTTCGTTGGAAGCAGCCTCTGTTCCAATCTCTCAACTACTAGCCTCTGCGTAAAAACACGGAGTTGGCGGATGCCACTGACGTCCGGCTCGTAGAGTCTCGGACAGCAATAACAGCATGATTCGCCATGCCGACATTGCGAGTTAAAGACGCTGCTGGGACCGAGAGTACCTGTGACAGCGACCCTCTGCGCAATACTAGCTGAAATAGCTTGGAGTGCCTTCACGGCTGCGACTGCCGGAGCAGCCGACCTGCCGATAGCTTCATAGACAGATTGCAACCAGAGGCCAATCTGCCTGTCAATGGCCTTTTGAAGTGAAGTCCTATCCACCACTACAACTATAGATCTAGCTGCAAGCATGGAGATTGGGGGATCCACATTTGGATACTGGGTCTAGCGCTTGACCACGTCAGGGGGAGCGACACGTGTCTCATTAATACGGTCGGAGAAACGCTTATCGTGATAAGCGTGTCGTTTCTGGACTGCGTCTCTGGAGTCAGAGTGCTAAACAAGTACTCAATATATAGAGATTTCTCTTGCTGTGAAGCTGACCCCTCCACTGGAGGAGTTGAGGGAGAAATACCCAACCTTTCGTTGATGGACGCAATAAGATTATTCACTATAGCGTCACCATCCGGTGTATCCGGATTGAGAGCGGTGTCAGGAACAGAGTCCTGAACAGCTACGTCTGCCTCATCGTACAGAGAGTACTCCAGCTGGGACCTTGCCCAGTGATGTAGTCGAGGGCTAATGCCAGCGAGCCCGCTGAGGCCATCTGGGACTGTCGACCGTGTCGGATGCCTGCTCTCTGGGATGCCTGGAATCACTCTGGCGCCTTGAGATGCTCCAGATCAGGGTGGCCAGGGTCATTGCAACCATATTGCCCACGGTCTGCTTGGGGTGCAAAGTCTGTAAGATGTCAGTCATAGTCACAGACAATATATAAGCGGAAAAACTGCAACTTCGTCCCTGTCTCTGGACAGAGATCACAGGTGGTTCCTTTGGCCACATATAGCAGAGACCCCGCTTGAGCAATTGCACGCACTGGGGGTCCTGAAACCGTATGACATGCAGTACAAGCAGCATAGAAAGCCCGTGCATTGGCAACTTGTCTTTTTCTGCTGTTGTTGTCTAGCTATCTAAGAGCCTAGCCGAGGATAGCGACCGTACAGTGAATAGTCATACAAGCATGAAGTACAAATAAACACTTCAGTACATGTAGTACACGCAGCATTGAAAACTTGTGGCTTGGCACATTTGCTCTTCTGCTGCTGTTGTCTATTTATCTAGGAGCATGAGACAAGGATAGCGACATACAGTGAATGTATAGCATACAGCATGACAGTAAACACTGCAGCCCATGCAATCCAAGCAGCATTGAAAGCTTGCGCGTTAGCACCCTAGCCTTTCTGCTGCTGTTGTCTATTTATCCAGGAACATTAGCCAAGGATAGCGACATACAGTGAATGTATAGCATACAAGCATGACAGTAAACACTGCAGCCAATGCAAGTCAAGCAGCATTGAAAACTTGTGCCGTAGCACCATTGCTCTACTGCTGCTTTTGTCTGTTTATCTGGGCGCATTAGCCAAGAATAGCGACATACAGTGAATGTATATCATAACAATAAACCGTGCAGCACATGCAAGCGAAGCAGCATTGAAAGCTTGTGCCTTAGCACAAATTGCTCTACTGCTGCTGTTGCCCAATCTGACAGTAAACACTGCAGCACATGCAAACGAAGAAGCATTGAAAACTTGTGCCTCAGCAGCATTGCTTATTTGCTGCTGTTGCCCAGAATAGCGACAGTACAGTACAGTGCATAGCATATCAGCACACAGCCCAAAAGCCCACTTCAGCATTAGTGGTGTCAGTTGCTTACCGCCCGCACAAGAGCGGGTGCGAGGTCGCCCAAAAACCTGTGACTGGTTCCGTTCTCCCAGAGTGGAAACCATAATGGCTGCCGGCTTCTCTTCCCCGTCCTGTGCAGAGGGGCGGGCCGTGGGCGAGCCCCAGCCAAGAGCGGGAACCCGGCGTCTCACTGTGTTCAGTGAGAGGGGGCTGGAGAATGCAAAGCAGACTCCAGCTCCCTGCGCTGAGCTTCTGTACAGCGTCCCGCCCCTCCTCTGACTGGCAGGGCTGGGGCGGGAACGAAACGAAAACTAGGCCGCAAAGCCGGGGACTCTAGTAATAAGCGCGGCCGTCCCATGTGCACGGCCGACGCCGAAGTCCCCCGGCGCACCACAAGTCCCAGCCGCGCCACAATGTAAAAAACAACCAGCAGCGGCCGGCGCGGCCGTTTTCAATACATAAATTCACTCAGCAAAGCTGCAGTGAATAATAGCACCAGCGCTCCGCGCTGTTGTCCCCGGCGCACTAACACTCCCAGCAATGCTGGTGTGTGTGGGCGCGATGTGCATGGGAACACAGAGTACCTTGATGTAGCAGGGCCCTGTCCCTGACGATACTCAGCTCCATATCCAGCAGGTTCTTTTGGGTCTGTGGATGGAGCTCGGTCTCTGTGCCTGGAGACCGGTAAGATCCCACTTCACCCAGAGCCCCTCATGGGGATGGGGAAGGAAAACAGCATGTGGGCTCCGGCCTCTGTACTAGCAATAAGTACCTCAACCTTACAACACCATCCACGGGTGAGAAGGGAGCATGCTGGGGGCCCTATATGGGCCCTCTTTTCTTCCATCCGACATAGTCAGCAGCTGCTGCTGACCAAAATCTGTGGAGCTATGCATGGATGTCTGACCTCCTTCGCACACAAAGCTAAAACTGGAGAACCCGTGATATCACGGGGGGGTATAGCCAGAAGGGGAGGGGCCTTGCACTTTTTAGTGTAGTGCTTTGTGTGGCCTCCGGAGGGCAGTAGCTATACCCCAATCGTCTGGGTCTCCCAATAGAGCGCTGAAGAAAATCATAATTTCTGTACACACACTCTCACACACACTCACAGACACTCACAAAAACACACACACACACACTTTCTTCCCCTGGTTGTGCAGAGCTGGGAGCTGCTGCTGTCTCTGTGTGATTTCTCTCAGTGCATCCACACAGGGAAGAGGCAGGGAGGAGGCTTTGGGTGGAGAGGAGAGTGGGGGTGTTACACACAATGGGTGTGTTAGATAAGCTAGACACCGCCCTAGAGCCACAAAGAATTCTGGGACTTGTAGGAACTGAACACAGGAAGTCAGAGGAGAGATTAACCCCATCAGAGCTGGAGCCAGCAATGAGCATGTGCTGCTAGTGCACAATAAAAGGTAATTTTGCTGAAAAAACATAATAGATGTGTTGAGGTGCACATAATAGCAAGATTTATCAGAAAAAAAAAAAATCAGTTTTGGTAACTGGACAACTTCTTTAATATCCACCTTAGGTATATCCCAGCAACAGCTGGAATCTTCTTCCAGCGGGAACCTATTTCTCAATTCACGGGAAATGGTAAGGCATTTCTCAGGGTCTCTCCACGCCTGTAAAACCATTTCTCGGATTAATTCGTGGACCGGAAATCCCAACTTCTTACGGGTCCTAAGGCCCCCGAACATTTCGTCTTGTAGATTTTTCCTCTTCTACCCCCACAGTCTCCCTTACCGCATCTAAAAGTTCATCCATATCCTCCATTGAGAAAAAATACCTGGCTTCAACTTTATCCGAAGAAAAGCCATCATCCTCGTTAAACATCTCTTCAGGGGCCGAGGAGGGCCCCTTCATGGAATCTGACTCCGAGTCCTTCACCGGGCTGATTTTTCTTCTATTAGGTGCAGAAGGCGCAGAAAGTACAGCAGTGGGGGGTTGTGAAAGGGACGCCAGGGAGGACTAAATCTCCTGATGGACCATATTTTTAAGTTCCTTCCTTACTACCTGATCGGTACCGAGCGGACATCGCTTCTGGGGATGTTCAGCAGGAAGCTTTTTATTGAGTATCATGCACCTTTTGATAGATGGCTTCTCCTACTCAAAGAACCGGGGGCTGAACTTGGCTCTACAGACGCAGAGCTAGTAGAACGAACTCCTTCCATCCTAGCCTGGAGAGTGCTCTTACCTGGGTCCGTTATGCGGTCTGGGTTATATCCAGCCATGGGTGACTCTTCCTCCTCTATTGGTTGGGGGGGCGCAGGCTTCCCCCGGAGCGAGTACCGTCATGCACAGGCAGCAACGGCGCGTGTGGTCCACAGTGGAACGCATGAACCTGGAAGTGACGTCATCACTTCCGTGCACCATCGCCACCACGTGTGGGAGAGGAGGAGGTGCCATGGAGCTGCCGGAGGTCCATGGAAGTCAGTCAGCCCAGCTTTACCTCGCGGAGGGGCAGACCAGTCCCGAGTCCAAAGGAGACGGGAGCAGCGCCGGAGGGGGAAGGAAGCAACTTGGCCCCGACCTCAGCTGCCCGATAAGTAACCTAACGCCGCGCTCTCATCACCGGCCATGAGAGCACAGCTGTAACCTCTCATGTCCCATAAGGACAGGAAACAACACTGGAGATGGGAGGTGGGGAGGGGTTATTTAACCCCTTTGTGTTTCCTGTCCCTAATAGGGTGGAGAGTTAACCTCCTCTGTGCTGTCGTGGAGGGTGACTAGAGAAAACATAGGCTCTGTTCTTGTGCAAACAGACATGGGCAGCTTCTAGTAGGGCTTTGCACACGCTAAATTTAGGAGGTCTGTATAAGGTCTGGTTGTAATTCTGGAAGCTGGCCTCATTACCTGGAAAAGAAGCGACAACTGTGAAACCGAAATTGAAAGTCATCATAAGAAAGTAGAAGCGGGTTCAATGCCACATGGGGACATTGATGAATGGAAGCATTCCATGTCTGGGGGGAGAGTGTGGGGGGGAGGGAGGTAAAAAAGAGAGAGGGGGTAAAAAAAAAAAAAAAGAGGGAAAAGAGGGGGGAAAGAGGAAAGGGGAAACGGGCAAAAAAGGGAAAAAGGGGAAAAAAATGGAGAAGGGGAAAAAAAAGGTAGAGGGGGAAGGGAAAAGAGGAAAAAAGGGAGAAGGGGAAGGGAAAAAGGGGGGAAAGGGGGAAGGGAGAAGGGAGAAAAAAAAGGGAGAAAAGGAAAAACGTGAGTAAAGGAAAAAAAGGGAGAAAAAGAATAAAAAAAAGGGAGAAAAAGGATAAAAAAAGGGCGAAAAGGAAAAAAAGGGCGAAAAGGAAAAAAAAGGCCAAAAAGGCGAAAAGGAAAAAAAAGGGCGAAAAGGAAAAAAAAGGGCGAAAAGGAAAAAAAAGGGCGAAAAGGAAAAAAAGGGCGAAAAGGAAAAAAAAGGGCGAAAAGGAAAAAAAAGGGCGAAAAGGAAAAAAAGGGCGAAAAGGAAAAAAAGGGCGAAAAGGAAAAAAAAAAGGGCGAAAAGGAAAAAAAAGGGCGAAAAGGAGAAAAAAGGGCAAAAAGGAAAAAAAAAGGGCGAAAAGAAAAAAAAAGGGTGAAAAGGAAAAAAAAAGAGAGTAAAGGAAAAAAACAAGGGGCGAAGGAAACAGTGAATAAGTATGAAGGATAATGAGGAGCCCTTATAGCAGCGTGGAGACTCAGTAAGTATAATGTACCTGCTCCAATCACTGAATCCCTTCTACCTACATTTTTAAGCAATGGATTCTGGTACCCATAGACTTATATGGGAACTTATATAATTTTTGAAAACTTTTGGGGTGTAGGCTTCGATGTCCTCTAGGAACCCTGAAAGTTTTGGGACAATGGGGAAACAGACATTGGAAAGGGGACTTGTTCATAGGCCTAACATGCAGGTGTCTG
This sequence comes from Anomaloglossus baeobatrachus, assembly GCF_048569485.1. Lineage (NCBI taxonomy): Eukaryota > Metazoa > Chordata > Amphibia > Anura > Aromobatidae > Anomaloglossus > Anomaloglossus baeobatrachus. Next base: position 966,702,337 of record NC_134353.1, read on the forward strand.
AGCTGCCTCATTTCTCGGGGTAAAGGGGGCCACGTGTTATACAACCGAGGGGGAATACGGCGCTGGAGGTATCACATCTGTCTGTACATACAAGCTCATAATCTCTTTAATGGTAAAGCCTCCCCCCACCCAGGCACAGAAAAGTGACTCAACCTTTGTCATGTGCTGTCACCTCCCCGGATCCCTCCGCTGCCTCCACCTGAGACCTGTGTGCTGGTTCTTCCTACATCCCACATGTCCTCCATAGCGGCACAGGGACGACAGCCGCACGTCTGATCCAGACCTCCATAGCTTCTGACTTACCATAGGGCTGTGGAGGCAGAAGGAGCAGAACGCCGGCCTCAGTGTGGGGGGAAACAGAGGGGACAGGTAGGACGAGTCTACATGTGACATGTCAGTGCCGGGGCAGAGAGCGGCCACATCACTGAGGTCCACAGGACGGGGAGCGTCACAGCCGCCAACACCAGCTCAGACATTTATATGTACGAGGGTAAGGAAAAGATGGAAGTAACGGATGGAAGAGATAATAAAAGAGGAGAATCAGGAAAATTACACATCTGCTTCCTAAATCATTAAGCAGAGGTGCGGAGGCCGCGATATTCCCCAGTGCTCAGCCGGACTCTGCACAGGAGCAGCTGCGCCATCAACGGATGCTTCTGCTGTGATGTGGACGGCGGATAAAGCTTTACTGCAAGCATCGGAGACTCACACACACGATATCAACCGCCCGTCCTCACCCCCCGCCTGGCCATCTTCACCCCCTGCCCGGCCATCATTACCTGCCCATCATCACTCCCCGCCCGGCCTCACCCCCCCCCCCCCCCCCGCCCGGCCATCATTACCTGCCCGTCATCATTACACACCTGTGGAAACCTCTCCTGGATTCTCCTCCTTCCTGTCACTCACACTCGGCTGATCCCCCCTCGTCATCGCTTCTTCTTCCTCCACTTTAATATTAGTGGGATCTTCCCCCTGATATATCAGATGTAACAATCAGCACAATACAAGAAACCTCCAATATCTATGACACTTACGACCGCAGGAGTAGAAATGTTCCCGATATACAGTTGTGCTCAAAAGTTTACACACCCCGGCAGATTTTTTGCTTTCTTGGCCTTTTTTCAGAGAATATGAATGATAACACACAATCTGTGTCCCACTCATGATTAGTCGTCGGGTGAAGCCATTTCTTGTCATCTACTGTGTTTTCTCTAATGACAACCAAAAACATCCAAATGACCCTGATGAAAAGTTCTCACACCCTGGTGATATTGGTCTGATAACATGCACGGAAGGTGACACAAATGGGAGAGAATGGCTAATAAAGGTGACATCCTCACCTGTGACCTGTCTGCTTGTAATCAGTGTGTGCATAAAAGCTGAGTGAGTTTCTGGGGTCCAGACAGACTCTGGCATCTTTCCTCCAGCCACTGACGTTTCTGGATTGTGAGTCATGGGGAAAGCAAAAGAATTGTCAAGGGATCTATGGGAAAAGATAGTTGTACTGTATAAAACAGGAAAGGGATACAAAAAGATATCCAAGGAATGGAGCAGTGTTCAAAACTGTGATTAACAAATGGAAAATCAGGGGCTCTGTAAAAACCAAACCACGATCAGGTAGACCAACAAAAATGTCAGCCACAACTGCCAGGAAAATTGTTCAGGATGCAAAGAAAAACCCAGAAACAACATCAGCTGAAATCCAGGAGTCACTGAAAACTCACGGTGTGGCTGCTTCAAGATGCACAATAAGGAGGCACTTGAAGAAAGATGATAATTACTTACCGGTAATTGGATTTTCCAGAGCCATGATAGCACCGCACGTGAGCGAGTGTATTCGCCACCAGGCACAGAAAACCTTTCTGACAAATAAAAGGGGCGGCACCTTTCCAAAATCCCAGTGTGTTTATAGAACTGTAGGGGTAACCGCCTTATTAATAGACATATCCATCACCAAACAGGAGATGCCCCCTTGTGCTGTACATAGCTCGTACACCATGAGATCTATAATAGAGATAGGTGTTGTTTGCCGTTTTTATTGTTTTTATTGTTAATAACATACTTATAAAAGCAGGGAGGGAACTAGCACGGTGGAAAATCCAATTACCGGTAAGTAATTATCTTTTCCTATCCCATGACGGCACCGTACATGAGAGAATAAAATAGAAGCATGCCAGGGTGGGACCACCGCCGATAGCACCTCTCTACCAAAGGACAGATCTGAAAGCCCCAAATCCAAACAGTAGTGCTTGAAAAAGGTGGAGGGTGATGACTACACTGCGGCCTTACAGATCTGCCCCACTGAGGCATTTGCCCTTTCTGCCCAGGAAGTAGATATAGCCTTAGTAGAATGGGTCCTAATCACCTGAGGAGGGGGCTGTCCTGACTGAGTATGCCCAACTAATGGCCTCCCTTACCCATCTAGCAATAGTGGACCTGGTGGCCGCTCTCCCTTTATTCGGACCGCCAAAGAGAATAAACATGGAGGAAGATTTCCAAATACCTGAGGACACTTCTCCTGACGTCTAAGGAATGGAAGACCTGCTCCCCCTGTGAGCTAGGATGTTCACTGAAGGAAGGCAAAACAATCTCCTGCCCCCTATGAAATTTGGAATTGAAGGCTGGGTCTGGCTTAAATACTATCCTGTCATCCAGAATAGTGATAAATGGAGGGGAAATGGAAATGGATTGCAATTCACAAATACGCCTGGCTGAGGTTAATGCCACCGATAAAGCTACCTTAAGGGTGAGGAATTTGATGGAGGCCGAAGTGATGGGTTCAAATGGGGGTCTTGTGAGGGTATTCAGTACCAAATTAAGATCCCAGGGGGCTATCTTAGGACCCACCAGTGGCCTAGATGTAAATGCGGCCCTGATGAACCTGCGCAACCAAGGATGATCAGCAACTTTCCTGTCAAAGAGTGCGCATAAAGCTGATACTTGTACTTTTAGTGTACTGGTAGACAGACCCCTTCCAAGGCCTTTTTGCAGAAATTCCAACACGTCCGACAGAGGGACCTGTTGCGCCTGCCCCAATAGTCTACGTCCCGAGAATTCAAGGAATTTCTCCCACACTGCAGCATATTTGGTAGAGGTTACTTGTTTCCTGCTACTGAGAAGCCTGGACACTAAGATTGGTGAGAACCCCCTGGCCATCAGAAGGCCCCTTTCAAGTTCCAGGCTGTTCGGTGTAACCTTTCCACTTGAGGATAAAGGGTCGGCCCCTGAGAGAGAAGATCGTGTGTGTCTGGCAGAATCCAGGGTCTGATACAGACAGTATTCTCAGCCATGTAAACCAGGCCCATCTGGGCCAGAAGGAGGCAATCATGATGACTCTCGCCTTCTCCCTCTGAATTTTCCTTGACACTAGTGGAAAGGATGGAAAGGCGTATGCCAATTGGAAGTCCCATGTCTGCAGAAGTGAGTCTATTCCCTCCGGTCCTCCCCTCAGACCTATGGTAGAGGAAGCTCTGCTACACTGGTGTATAGGTGCTCAGAGGTAATAATAGCAAAAGAAGGGAATTTTGTTTACTTACCGTAAATTCCTTTTCTTCTAGCTCCAATTGGGAGACCCAGACAATTGGGTGTATAGCTATTGCCTCTGGAGGCCACACAAAGTATTACACTTAAAAGTGTAAGGCCCCTCCCCTTCTGGCTATACACCCCCAGTGGGATCACTGGCTCACCAGTTTTAGTGCCAAAGCAAGAAGGAGGAAAGCCAATAACTGGTTTAAAGACCAATTCAATCCGAGGAAACATCGGAGAACTGAACCATACCACATGAACAACATGTGTACCCGAAAAAACAGAAAAACCCCGAGAAAACAGGGCGGGTGCTGGGTCTCCCAATTGGAGCTAGAAGAAAAGGAATTTACGGTAAGTAAACAAAATTCCCTTCTTCTTTGTCGCTCCATTGGGAGACCCAGACAATTGGGATGTCCAAAAGCAATCCCTGGGTGGGTAAAAGAATACCTCATGATAGGGCCGTCAAACGGCCCTCTCCTACAGGTGGCCAACCGCCGCCTGAATGACTTATCTACCTAGGCTGGCGTCTGCCGAAGCGTAGGTATGCATCTGATAATGCTTGGTAAAAGTAAGTAGACTCGACCAGGTGGGTGCCTGACACACCTGCTGAGCCGTAGCCTGGTGCCGTAATGCCCAGGATGCACCCACGGCTCTGGTAGAATGGGCCTTCGGCCTTGAGAGAACCAGAAGCCCAGTAGAACTGTAGGTTTCAAGAATTGGTTCCTCGAGCCCCCGAGCAAGGGTGGATCTGGAAGCTTGCGACTGTTTACGCCGACCAGCGACAAGGACAAAGAGTGCATCCGGGTGGCGCAGGAGCGCCATGCGGGAAGTAGAACCTGAGTGCTCTCACCAGAACCAACAGATGCAAATCTTTCTGAAATTGATGGACTGGACGAGGACACAAAGAAGGTGAGGTGATATCCTGATTGATATGAAAATGGGATACCACCTTAGGGAGAAATTCCGGAACCGGACGCAGAACTACCCTGTCCTGGTGAAGGACCAGGAAGGGAGTTTGTATGAGAGCGTTGCTAGCTCGGAAACTCTCCTAAGAGACGAGACCGTTACTAGAAGGCCACTTCCCGTGAAAAACGGGAAGGGAGACATCCTTCAAAGGCTCGAAAGGCGGCATCTGGAGAGCAATTAGAACCTTGTTCAGATCTCAGGGCTCTAACGGCCGCTTGTACGGAGTGCTGAGAAGACAAACTCCCCGTAGGAACGTGCGTACCTGAGGAAGTCGTCGTTTCTGAAAAAATACAGATAGCGCTGAGACTTGTCCCTAAAGGGAACTGAGCGACAACCCATTTTCCTACCTAGATTGCAGGAAGGAAGGAAACATAGACGATGCAACCGGCCAGGGAGAAACACCCTGCGCCGAGCACCGAGATAAGAACATCTTCCACGTCCTGTGGTCAATCTTGGCGGACGTTGGTATGCTAGCCTGTCTCATGGTGGCAACCACGTCCTGAGGTAATCCTGACGACACTAGGTTCCAGGACTCAATGCCACACCATCCGGTTGAGGGCCGTAGAATTCAAATGGAAGAATGGCCCTTGAGACAGCCAGTCTGATTGGTCTGGTAGTGCCTCCGGTTAGCCTACCGTGAGGCACCACAGAACCGAGTACCACAACATCCTCGGCCAATTTGTAGCGACGAGGATGGCGCGGCCGCAGTCGGTCTTGATCTAGCGCAGTACTCTGGGCAACAATGCCAGAGGTGGCACCTAAGGTAGCTGGAACTGCGACCAATGCTGAACTAAGGCGTTTGCCGCCAGAGCTCGATGATTGTGAAACCGTGCCATGAAGCTGGCACATTGTTGTTGTGCCGTGACGCCATTAGATCGACGTCCGGCCTCTGTCAGCGGCGCCAGATTTCCTGAAACCCGTCCGGGTGAGGAGACCATACTCTTTCGGCCACACCTCAGCGACTTAGGAAGTCAGCTTCCTAGTTTCCACACTTGGGATGTGAATTGTGGATATGGTGGATGCCGTGTCTTCCACCCACATCAGAACCTGCCGGACTTCCTGGAAGGCTTGCCGGTTGCGCGTTCTTCCTTGGTGGTTGATGTATGCCACCGCTGTGGAGCTGTCCGACTGAAGTCGGATATGCTTGCTTTCCAGCCGCTGTTGGAAGGATTGTAGGGCAAGATACACTGCTCTGTGTTCAAGAACATTGATCTGAAGAGTGGACTCTTGCTGAGTCCACGTACCCTGAGCGCTGTAGTGGAGAAAAACTGCTCCCCACCCTGATAGACTCGCGTCTGTCGTAACTATCGCCCAGGACGGGGATAGGAAGGACCTTCTTTTTGACCAAGAGGTGAGAAGAAGCCACCACCGTAGAGATTCCTTGGCCGCCTGAGAAAGAACGACGACTCTGTTGAGGGACGTCGACTCCTCGTCCCATTGGCGGAGAATGTCCCATTGTAGTGGACGCAGTAAAACTGCGCGAAAGGAACTGCCTCCATTGCTACCATCTTACGTAGGAAGTGCATGAGGCGTCTCAATGTGTGCGACTGGTTCTTAAAGAAGAGCTTGCAGCCCGTAGTGAATGCTGTTTGTCTAGCGGCAGCTTCACTATCGCTGAGAGAGTAAGAAACTCTATGCCTAGATATGTTATCGATAGGGTCGGGGTCGGATCTGACTTTAAAAAGTTGATGATCCACCCAAAACTCTAGAGAGTCTCCAGCGCAACGTTCGGGCAGTGTTGGCATGTTTCCTAAGAGAGTGCCTTGACAAGTAGATCGTCTAAATACGGGACCACAGAGTGACCCTGAGAGTGCAGGACTGTGACTACTGCTGCCCTGACCTTGGCGAAGACCAGTTGGACTGTCGCTAGCCGGAAGGTAGAGCTACGAACAGAGGGTGTTCGTCTCCTATAACGAAGCGTAGAAACGCTAGTGCTCTGGATCAATCGGCACGTGTGGATAAGCATCCTTGATGCCTAATGATGCTAGGAAATATCCTTGGGACCTTGAGGCGATGACATGGCGGAGGGATTCCATCCGGAACCGCCTGGTGTCCACGAGCTTGCTGAGCATTTTTAGATCCAGAACGGGACGGAACGGCCCGTTGTTATAGGTACCGCAAAGAATTTGGGGTAAAAACCGTGACCTTGTTCCTGAAGAGGAACGGGGGTCATCACTCTTTCTGCCTATAGAGTGCACCCTGTTTGCAGAAGAGCAGCGGCCCGGCCGGGAGGTGGAGAAATTCTGAAGAATCGAGTTGGAGGACGAGAAGTGAGCTCTATCCTGTACCCGTGAGACAGAATGTCTCACACTCAATGGTCATTGACCTATGGCAGCTAAATATCGCCAAGGCGGGAGAGCCTGCTACCGACCGAGGCCGCAAGTCATGAGGAAGCCGCCTTGGAAGCGGGTTTTCAGACTGTCGCTTTTTTGGGCGAGACTGAGCCCGCTAAGAATCTTAGCTCCTCTGATCCTTTTGAGTCCACATTGGACGAGGAAAAATGGGACCTGCCCGAGCCTCGAAAAGGCCGAAAACCCCGACTGCCTCTTGCTCTGTTGGGGTTTGTTGTGTCCGGGCTGAGGAAAGGATGAATCCTTACCCCTGGACTGTTTGATGGTTACATCCAACGCTCACCAAACAGTCGGTCAGCAGAAAAAGGCAACTGGTTAGGCAACCTTTTTTGGAAGCAGAATCTGCCTTCCATTCACTTAACGAGCAGACCAGGCTCTGCTTAAAAACACGGAGTAGCGGAGGCTACCGCCGCACGGTTCGCAGAGTCCAGGACAACCTGAATCGCGTAAGAAACAAATGCAGACATTTGAGAGGTTAAGGATGCCACCTGCGGCACAGATGTACGTGTAACCGTGTCAATCTGTGTAAGACAAGCTGAAATAGCTTGGAGTGCCCCAAGGGAGAGAATGCCGGAGCCAACGGTGCGCCGACAGCCTCATAGATGGCTTTCGACCAGAGATCCATCTGTCTGTCAGTGGCATCTTTGAGTTTGCAGTTCCATCTCCCACTGCAACTATGGATCTAGCTACAAGCCTGGAGATTGGAGGATGCCGCTCGGGACATTGGGTCCAGTCCTTGACCAAGTCAGGGGACAGGGATAACGTGTATCCTAAGCCGTTTGGAGAAGCGCATATCTGGATAAGCGTGGTGTTCCTGGACTGCCTCTCTGAAGGCAGAGTGGTCCAGAAAAATACGTGAAGCTGACTCCTCCACTGGAGGAGCTGTGAGAAATAACCCACATTCTATAGATGGACGCTATAAGATTATTTACTATGGCGTCACAATCAAGTGTATCCAGATTGAGAGCGGTCTCAGGATCAGAATCCTGAGCCGCTACTTCCGCCTCATTACACAGCGAGTCCTTCTGTTAGGACCCTGATGAAACCGAGGCCGCTCATAGCGAGCCCACTTAGGCTGTCTGGGACTGACGTCCGTGCAGAGCCGTGACTCTGGGATGCGTGTGACATTCCCAGAGCTGTTAGTTATTCACACTGAGGGGGGCCATGGATCAATGATTCAACAGTGCCCATATTGTGAGAGACATGTCCGGACTGCTAGGCTTCTAGTATCATAGCCATAGTCTCAGAAAAACTGTCAGTAAATACTGCAGACACCGTCCTCATCCCCTGGCCATTAGTGCATACAATGGGAGTGTATGTAACCTGCCGGCCGTATAGCCGTACATGCTGTACCAGCTGTATAGAAAAACATGTGGTTCTGCACCTTTGTTTTACACAGAGAATATGCTGATAACTCCTCCGCATAATCCAGGAGGGTATATACAACGTGCGACCAAACAGTGCAATGTATATAGTACAAGCATATCTATAAGTGCACTTCTGCACTAGTGGGGTTAGCACCACAGGTGCTGCTTAACGCCTGTTACAGCGATTGTGTGACTATCAGAATGCCAGGGTCTTCCACACTTGTCTCTGTATCGTACAGAAACTGACACTAATGGCTGCCGGTGTCCTTGTAGAGAAGGAAGCCGTGGGCGTGCCTGAGAAAGTGCGGGAATCCGGATTCACAGTGCACACAGTGAGAGGGGTGGAGTATGCAAAACATACTCCAGCTCTCAGCTCTGCTCTATGCAGCGTCACGCCCCTACCCTGACTGTCAGGGCTGTGGGCGGTAACGAAGGGAGACTAGGCCCAGAAGCCGGGGACTCGAGTTAACAGCGCGGCCGCCGTAAAAGCGCGGGCCGCGCTGAAGTCCCCGGCGCACCACAAGTGCCAGCCGCGCCGCAGTTCCAGCGGCCGGCGCGACCGATTCATAGAAGTGGCCAGCGTCCCGCCCCTCTCCTGACTGGCAGGTCTGGGGGCGGGAACGAACGGAAGCAGGCCGCAAAAGCCGGGGACTCTAGTTATCAGCGCGGCCGCCGTAAAAGCGCGGGCCGCGCTGAAGTCCCCGGCGCACCACAAGTGCCAGCCGCGCCGCTGCCAGCGGCCGGCGCGACCGATTCCTGGAAGTGGCCAGCGTCCCGCCCCTCTCCTGACTGGCAGGTCTGGGGGCGGGAACGAACGGAAGCAGGCCGCAAAAGCCGGGGACTCTAGTTATCAGCGCGGCCGCCGTAAAAGCGCAGGCCGCGCTGAAGTCCCCGGCGCACTACAAGTGCCAGCCGCGCCGCAGTCCCAGCGGCCGGCGCGACCAATTCCCATAAGTGAGCCTGCTTCAGCAAAGCTGAATGAGGCCATGGCACAGGCGCCGCAGCGCTGATGTCCCCCGGCGCACTACAACACCCAGCATGCTGCGGTGTGAGCGCCAAATGCACGGGGACACAGAGTACCTTGAGGAAGCAGGGCCATGTCCCTGATGTACTCCGCTCCATCCAGCATCTTCTCCAGGGGCTGTAGATGGAGCACGGTCTCAGTGCCTGGAGACCGGTAAATCCCACTTCACCCAGAGCCCTGTAAAAAGGGATGGGGAAGGAATCAGCATGTGGGCTCCTGCCGCCGTACCCGCAATGGGTACCTCAACCTTACAAACACCTCCGACATACAGTGGGGTGAGAAGGGAGCATGCTGGGGACACTATATGTGTCCTCTTTTCTTCCATCCGACATAGTCAGCAGCTGCTGCTGACTAAAAAGTGGAGCTATGCGTGGATGTGTTGCCTCCTTCGCACAAAGCACAAAACTGGTGAGCCAGTGATCCCACTGGGGGTGTATAGCCAGAAGGGGAGGGGCCTTACACTTTTAAGTGTAATACTTTGTGTGGCCTCCAGAGGCAATAGCTATACACCCAATTGTCTGGGTCTCCCAATGGAGCGACAAAGAAATAGAGGATAACCTCGGCACACTAAATCTCCCAATAAGAGTAAAAAGTCACACTGGATAGTATGCAAAATAATTCTTTATTAGTCCTTTTTTGAAAAAGTTACATATATGTTTTGTGTCCAAATCAAAATACAAGTTGACGTTTCGGCCTGAGCCTTCGTCAGATTGGACTCATCAGATATACATATAGTTGCAATAAATGCGTCAATCAAGAGAGCTGAACAATGCAAAACAGCTTATTCTGTAGTGTACATCGCTGTAGCTAGATGGCCTACTAAGGTAATTAGGTACTGTCGATAACTGGTCAAGTGCTAAAATGTCACAGCCTAGGAGTACTGGGAAGGAGCGTCTATTGTGAATCACGCTGTGTAGTATCCTTGCTAGGTATAGCACTGTCACACGTACTGTATAAGGATTGCTAGGACGTTTTCTACAGTATGCACCTATGGGTAGTGTGCTATGTAGACGGCCAAAGGTGAAACAGCCGGTAACATTGGCTGGACAATGCAAAGCAGCTTATTCCGTTATGTATATCGCTGTTGCACTGCACAGGAGCACGCCAGCACTGAACGCACGTCCACAGCGGCGAGGACCTTGGCCTGTAACCCCTCCGGTGCTACCGGCTGTATACACCCTTGGCCATCTGCATAGCGTATTACTCATAGGGCATACTGTGGAATACGTCCTAAGCAATCTCTCACAGCACGAGTGACAGTGTCATATCAAGCAAGGCGACTACACAGCGTGGTCCACACTAGACGCTTCCTATTCATCCTCCCCAGTACTCCTAGGCTGTGACCTTACAGCACCTGATCAGTATTGTCAGTGCTATATTATCTTTACAGACCATCTAGCAACAGCGATATACATAACGGAATAAGCTGCTTTGCATTGTCCAGCCAATGTTACCGGCTGTTTCACCTTTGGCCGTCTACATAGCACACTACCCATGGGTGCATACTGTAGAAAACGTCCTAGCAATCCTTATACAGTACGTGTGACAGTGCTATACCTAGCAAGGATACTACACAGCGTGATTCACAATAGACGCTCCTTCCCAGTACTCCTAGGCTGTGACATTTTAGCACTTGACCAGTTATCGACAGTACCTAATTACCTTAGTAGGCCATCTAGCTACAGCGATGTACACTACAGAATAAGCTGTTTTGCATTGTTCAGCTCTCTTGATTGACGCATTTATTGCAACTATATGTATATCTGATAAGTCCAATCTGACGAAGGCTGAGGCCGAAACGTCAACTTGTATTTTGATTTGGACACAAAACATATATGTAACTTTTTCAAAAAAGGACTAATAAAGAATTATTTTGCATACTATCCAGTGTGACTTTTTACTCTTATTGGGAGATTTAATGTGCCGAGGTTATCCTCTAGTTCTCCCCTCAGACCTAGGTAAAATAATCTGTCTGTCGATTCCCTTGATTTGCAAACAAATCTATTTCTGGTGCACCCCAGAGTAGGAAGATCTGATGAAAAACGTCCTGGTTCAAAGTCCATTCTGTTTGGCTTAATCTGTGACGGCTCAGGTAGTTGGGTACGATGTTGTCTGAACCCTTGACATGACGTGCCTTGAGTGGTCGCAGGTTCTCCTCTGCTCTCCTGAAAATCTTCTGTCTCCATCATCAGAGATCTCGACCTGGTGTCACTTTGATGATTCAGATAAGCCACGACCGTGCTGTTGTCTGACAAGATAAGTACATTTTCTCCTGCAATGTCTTCCAGAACTACCTGTATCACTTTAACTGCTGTCAGCTCCTTCAAGTTCGAGGAGCCGTCCCTGAAGGCTAGGTCCCACTCCCCCTGTATGTATTGATCTTTCAGATGGTCTCCCCAACCCATTGGGCTTGCGTCCGTGGTGATAACTACCGGATGTTTGTCGTTCCAGGGAACTCCGATACTCAGGTTCCGCTCGTCCCGCCACCAATCCAGCGATATGAGGACCTGGTCTGAAAGGAGGAACTTGAGTTCCAGGTCCAGTCCCACTGCTTGAACAGCCAAGATCTGCCCCTGAAGGCTTCTGGTGTGGAACTGAGCCAATTGGACTGCAGGAATCGTGGATGTTAAGGATCATAGCAAAGACATTGCTAGCCTCAGTGACATGTTCGGCCGTTCCTGTGCTGATAGGGCCTTTTGTTTTAGTTTTATTATCCTTTCCGTCGGGATGAAACACTATTGAACACAAAGTCCAGAGTGATGCCCAAAAATAAAAACTTAGGCGGGGTGCCATTTTGATTTTGCTTCGTTTATTAGCCATCCGAGATCGGATAGGACTGAGGAGACTTGGTTGACGGCCACCAAACACTCCCTTTCTGACTTTCCCATGATTAAAAAGTCGTCCAGGTAAGGGACTATTAGAATATCCTCTTTCCTCAAACAGAATGCTACATCCGCCACCATCTTGGTGAAAACCCTCGGGGCTGCTGAAATGCCGAACGCGAGGCACTGGTACTGCAGGTGAGTCAGTTCCCCTATTATGGTTACTGCCAGCCTTAGATATTTTTGGTGTTCTTTGTGGATCGGGAAGTGACAGTACGCATCTGTCAGGTCTACCATCGCCATGTAGCAGAGGAGGAATAGTAGTCCCACTGCTGACTTCAGGGTCTCCATCTTAAACCTCTCCACTACCAAATAGCGGTTCAGAGATCTTAAATTGAAGATGGTCCGAAAGGACCCATCGTGGGTTTTTTAGTTATCAGGAATAGGTTGCTGTAATACCTCGCTCCCCAATCTGACTCTGGCACACTGATTAAAACCTATTTTTCCAATAAGGAGAGGACTTCCCGTTCTAGTGCGACCTGGTTTTTTGGGGCTACCTGGGAACTTATTACCCATTGTAGAGGGAGGGAAGAAAAGGTCAGCCTGAGACCCAGGGAGACAGTATGTAGAACCCAAGCCAAGGCCAAAAGAGCCTTCCACGGGGGAAAAAGTGACTTAACCTTCCTCCCACCTGGGACTTGGCGCCATTGCCTCTTATGGGGCCTCTTATGGTTCCTTTATGGGAAGGCTTGTTGAATAGAACATCTTTTGTCTGGGCCTTATCTTGTGCCCAAGGGCGCCCCCTGTTATCCTTTTGGCTCTTCCTACCCCCTCTCCCTCCTGAACTCCGAAAGGAACCTCTGACCCTGGACCAAGAGAGGGCGGGGTATGGTTTCTTTTTGTCCGCTGCCTTTTCCAGGATCTCATCTAAGGCCACTCCAAATATATACGCTCTTGGCACCCCATTCATTTTTGATTGGAAGAGAGAGGGGAGCCAGCACAATCTGAAATTGGCATGCATCATATAAAAAGTTAAAATTCCCAGATTTATTCCAACTGTACTATAATGAAAAAAATGAGATTTTTAGCAAATAATTGATCAATTTTTTGAGCCACCCCTGCCAACGTCACGGCAAATCTCAATAGGGGGGTCCTACTCTATATTCTGTATTTCATGTGCCATGCGGCCTCCTAGATAAAGTTAAAAGCAGAACCATAATGGAGCAAACATACCTGTAACCTGTATATAACCGCTTCTATGTTGCAAAAGAGGCAATTGTGGATAGAGGCCAGCCCAGGTCCCAGCATGTGGAGCAAGCTCTACACATACCAGGACTATATCACAACTGACCCTCCCAGTGCCAGACTGCAACCATTGATAAAGCTTTTAACTTTATCTAGGAGGCCGCATGGCACATGAAATACAGAATATAGAGTAGGACCCCCCTATTGAGATTTGCCGTGACGTTGGCAGGGGTGGCTCAAAGAATTGATCAATTATTTGCTAAAAATCTCATTTTTTTTTTTTATTATAGTACAGTTGGAATAAATCTGTGATTTTCCCTTTTTATATGATGCATGCCAATTTCAGATCGTGCTGGTTCCTTTTTTTCTCTGTTTTGACCGTAGTTATGCTACAATCTGGTGACTGACCATCACTATACCATGCACGCCTGATTTTGGTTTGCAATGTATTCCTCCTGTTGGTAGCTGTTCAGATTCAGTTACCTCACCCCTTTCCACAGGCAATGCTAATTAAGCACCATTCTTGGATCTGGTCCGCTTTTATCAATGGTTGCTGTTTGGCACTAGGAGGATCAGTTGTGATATAGTCCTGGTATGAGTGGAGCTTGCTCCACATGCTGGGACCTGGGCTGGTCTCTATCCACAATTGCCTTCTTTGCAACATGGAAGCGGCTATATACAGGTTACAGGTATGTGTGCTCCATTATGGTTCTGCTTTTAACTTTATCTAGGAGGCCGCATGGCACATGAAATACAGAATATAGAGTAGGACCCCCCTATTGAGATTTGCCGTGATGTTGGCAGGGGTGGCTCAAAAAATTGATCAATTATTTGCTAAAAATCTCATTTTTTTTATTATAGTACAGTTGGAATAAATCTGTGAATTTTCCCTTTTTATATGATGCATGCCAATTTCAGATCGTGCTGGCTCCTTTTTTTCTCATTTTTGATTGGAAGTCTGCGTTCCAAGTTTAAGCCATAAAGCCCACCTACTGGAATTAAAAACTGCACAGGTGGCTAATCTGACCCCATCCACCAAAGCATCGGCAAGGAAATTTGCTGCCTTCTTAATAGTGGGCAGGGCCTCTAATAATCTTCCTCTAGCATCTGTCCCTAATCTGAACCTCCAACTCCTGGAGCCATTTCACGAGGGACCTTGCGGTACAGGTGGCAGCAGTGTTAGGTTTGAATGTTCCCGCTGCAGCTTCCCAGGTTCCTTTAAGGAAAGCATCTACTTTCTTGTCCAGAGGATCTTTAAGGGAACCTAAATCTTTGAATGGCAGAGCTATAGTTTTCAAGATCTTGGCAATCGCAGCGTCTATTTTGGGCGCTTTTTCCCAAGACTGGCATAACTCCTCAGGGAAGGGGTAAGTCCTTTTAAGGATTTGGGGGACAGATACCTCCCTGATCGTTTTTTTTCCATTCCTTGTTAAGCCGAGTAGATTTTTATGGACTGAGATGACTCCATGCTTACGCTCCTCTACATTGCTAAACATGGAGTCCTGGACTGATTGCTGCTTTTCGGGGATTCCACCCCCATAGTAGCTCTTCTGATTTTTAGGATTTTGCCCGTGTCCTCTGCCAGAAAGCATGGTTGATCGTACTCCTCATCAGGTGATGATGACTCAGATGTGGACACCAATTCTCCCGGCTCCTCCCTGTCTTCCTGAGAGCTATCTTCAGATGGAGACTGAGCTTTACTGGTGGATGCGGCGGGGGCTCCTACAAGACTCAGCTCCCTCTTCACTGTATTTTTAACCTTGTCCTTGATTAAGGACCTAATTTCCTGCAACATGCCCGGATATTCCTCCGCCACTGTCTTTTCAATACATGGCTGGCAGAGCTTCTTTTCGGATGATTGTGGTCGGGACTTCTTGTACAAACACACATGTCCTATGTGTGGTCTTTGTTACTGCTTTCTTGACCTGAATTTATTAGGGACAAAAAGAAAGAGGGGGAGGGGGAGGGTCAGTACATGTCGTGGGAGATCACACTTACCCGTCCTGAGCTCGGGCTTTTACCGCTGTAGGAGCAGGTTTGGGGTATTCTGCAGCAACGCTAGGCGATGAGGGAGGTTCCAACTTGGAGGCCACGTCACCAATAATGCCACAGGAACACGAGGATCTTTGATTCCCACCTGTTTTGAATCTGACAGGCTCCGCCTCCGATCTAGGAGATGGCCTGTGACATCATCCCTGGTGTGCACCGTCACATCCGCTCCCATGAGCCCTCACCTCACTGGAAGTGGTAGCTGGGTTCGCGCCTGCACACACGGCCGAGTGCTTCCCCCGGCGCATGACAGTGCCTGTGGCTCTGCCCTCCTGATCTCTCGAAGCGGCCACGGTGTCACTGCTCCAGCTGCCCACATGGAGGAACAAGCCCCGGCCCGCGACTCCCGCCCCGCAGGCAACCCGTGGCTCCACTGCCCAATAGTTTCCCAGGGAACCCCTGGTTCGAGAGACGCTGGGCATGAGGAAGGAGCCGTGCATGCGACCAGCGTGGTTCGTGACACCAGGATCCCAGAGACCTCCTGACACCCGAGACCCGATCATCTGGAGAAGTCCAGGTAACATGTATCCTCTTTCAGGAACAGGAAACCACACTGGGGTGTTGGAGAGGTGCCGCCCCTTTTATTTTTCATAAAGGTTTCCTGTTCCTGGGGAGGATACACTCCCTCACATACGGTAAATGGGCTGCATGGTCGAGTCGCCAGAAGAAAGCCATTACTGCGCAAATGTCACAAAGTATCTCGCTTACAATATGCCAAACAGCCCAGAGACAAGCCTCCAAACAGCCCAGAGACAAGCCCCCAAACAGCCCAGAGACAAGCCCCCAAACAGCCCAGAGACAAGCCCCCAAACAGCCCAGAGACAAGCCCCCAAACAGCCCAGAGACAAGCCGCCAAACAGCCCAGAGACAAGCCGCCAAACAGCCCAGAGACAAGCCGCCAAACAGCCCAGAGACAAGCCTCCAAACAGCACCGAGACAAGCCTCCAAACAGCCCAGAGACAAGCCTCCAAACAGCCCAGAGACAAGCCTCCAAACAGCCCAGAGACAAGCCTCCAAACAGCCCAGAGACAAGCCTCCAAACAGCCCAGAGACAAGCCTCCAAACAGCCCAGAGACAAGCCTCCAAACAGCCCAGAGACAAGCCTCCAAACAGCCCAGAGACAAGCCTCCAAACAGCCCAGAGACAAGCCTCCAAACAGCCCAGAGACAAGCCTCCAAACAGCCCAGAGACAAGCCTCCAAACAGCCCAGAGACAAGCCTCCAAACAGCCCAGAGACAAGCCTCCAAACAGCCCAGAGACAAGCCTCCAAACAGCCGAGAGACAAGCCGCCAAACAGCCCAGAGACAAGCCGCCAAACAGCCCAGAGACAAGCCGCCAAACAGCCCAGAGACAAGCCGCCAAACAGCCCAGACACAAACCTCCAAACAGCCCAGAGACAAGCCTCCAAACAGCCCAGACAAGCCTCCAAACAGCCCAGACACAAGCGTCCAAACAGCCCAGACACAAGCGTCCAAACAGCCCAGAGACAAGCCTCCAAACAGCCCAGAGACAAGCCTCCAAACAGCCCAGAGACAAGCCCCCAAACAGCCCAGAGACAAGCCCCCAAACAGCCCAGAGACAAGCCCCCAAACAGCCCAGAGACAAGCCGC
Organism: Anomaloglossus baeobatrachus; assembly: GCF_048569485.1. NCBI lineage: Eukaryota > Metazoa > Chordata > Amphibia > Anura > Aromobatidae > Anomaloglossus > Anomaloglossus baeobatrachus. The sequence continues at coordinate 966,719,296 of NC_134353.1, forward strand.
CAAACAGCCCAGAGACAAGCCTCCAAACAGCACCGAGACAAGCCTCCAAACAGCACCGAGACAAGCCTCCAAACAGCCCAGAGACAAGCCTCCAAACAGCCCAGAGACAAGCCTCCAAACAGCCCAGAGACAAGCCTCCAAACAGCCCAGAGACAAGCCTCCAAACAGCCCAGAGACAAGCCTCCAAACAGCCCAGAGACAAGCCTCCAAACAGCCCAGAGACAAGCCTCCAAACAGCCCAGAGACAAGCCTCCAAACAGCCCAGAGACAAGCCTCCAAACAGCCCAGAGACAAGCCTCCAAACAGCCCAGAGACAAGCCTCCAAACAGCCCAGAGACAAGCCTCCAAACAGCCCAGACACAAGCCTCCAAACAGCCCAGAGACAAGCCGCCAAACAGCCCAGAGACAAGCCGCCAAACAGCCCAGAGACAAGCCGCCAAACAGCCCAGAGACAAGCCTCCAAACAGCCCAGAGACAAGCCTCCAAACAGCCCAGAGACAAGCCTCCAAACAGCCCAGAGACAAGCCTCCAAACAGCACAGAGACAAGCCTCCAAACAGCACAGAGACAAGCCTCCAAACAGCACAGAGACAAGCCTCCAAACAGCACAGAGACAAGCCTCCAAACAGCCCAGAGACAAGCCTCCAAACAGTACAGACACAAGCCTCCAAACAGCACAGAGACAAGCCTCCAAACAGCACAGAGACCAGCCTCCAAACAGCACAGAGACAAGCCTCCAAACAGCACAGAGACAAGCCTCCAGACAGCACAGAGACAAGCCTCCAAACGTCTGGAACAAGGTAATTTGGAGTGATGAGACCAAAATTGACATTTTGGTCACAACCAAAAATGTTACATTTGGAGAGTTACAGTGCTGGCCAAAAGTATTGGCACCCCTACAATTCTGTCAGAGAATACTCAGTTTCGTCCTGAAAATGATTGCAATCACAAATTCTTTGGTATTATTATCTTCATTTAATTTGTTTTCAATGAAAAAAAGAAGTCAAAAAGCCAAATTGGAGATAATACCACACCAAACACAAAAAAGGGGGTGGACAAAAGTATTGGCACTGTTTGAAAAATCATGTGATGCTTATGTAATTTAATTAACAGCACCTGTAACTTACCTGTGGCACCTAACAGATGTTGGCAATAATAAATCACACTTGCAGCCGGTGACATGGAGTAAAGTTGACTCAGCCTCTGTCCTGTGTCCTTGTGTGCACCACATTGAGCATGGAGAAAAGAAAGAAGACCAAAGAACTGTCTGAGGACTTGAGAATCCAAATTGTGAGGAAGCATGAGCAATCTCAAGGTTACAAGTCCATCTCCAAAGACCTGAAAGTTCCTGATTCTACGGTGCGTAATGTCATCAAGAAGTGTAAAGCCCATGGCACTGTGGCTAACCTCCCTAGATGTGGAAGGAAAAGAAAAATTGACGAGAGATTTCAACGCAAGATTGTGCGGATGGTGGATAAATAGCCTCGACTAACATCCAAACAAGTTCAAGCTGCCCTGCAGTCCGAGGGTACAACAGTGTCAACCCGTACTATCCGTCAGCGTCTGAATGAAAAGGGACTGTATGGTAGGATACCCAGGAAGACCCCACTTCTTACCACGAGACATAAAAAAGCCAAGCTGGAGTTGCCAAAACTTACCTGAGAAAGCCTAAAACATTTTGGAAGAATGTTCTCTGGTCACATGAGACAAAAGTAGAGCTTTTTGGGAAAAGCCATCAACATAGAATTTACAGGAAAATAAAAAAGAGGCATTCAAAAAAAAAGAATTGAAAAAATCCAGCGGAACGCAGGCTTCTGTAAAATTTAACTTACGTCTTTATTTTTCCATTTTAAAATATCCACATCGCAGGTGGGATCCACAAGCAAGGCATTTAGAAAATTATTTCATCCAACATGTTTCGACACCAAACAAGGTCATAAAGTCTTATTCATGGATGCACTGAGAAGATTCTGATACCTCTATATAGCTACTTTAGAATCCCCATCATGCAGTTTGAGCTTGATTAGCTTGATTATCACACATGAGGTATAAACCTGCGCAGAAATGGGGACTCTAATGCTATAATTTGTGAACATATAAACATTAAAAACAATACATGATCATTTTATGAAAGAAACTATACTAAAAAAATATATACATGAATAAATCAATTGTATTGGACAATCATGTCCTGTCTTATATTCAAACCATGTGGAATACGTGTATTTAATTTAAATATCCAAAAGGATTCTCTGTTCAGGACTTTACGTTGGAAATCTCCCCCCCTGGCCATTTGTTGAACTTTTTCTATAGCTCTGAATTTAAAACCAGATATATTACCACCATGACAGATCGTAAAATATCTAGAAACCGCTGAGGAACCGCATATTTGTGTTTTACCTATATCTGAGATATGGCGTCTTATGCGGACCTTCAGCGGTCCCACTGTACAGCCCACATACTGTTTCTGGCATATAATACAGTCTATCAAATATATTACACCCTCACTAATACAATTCAAATGTCTATGGATTTTATATTGTACTCCCGTGGAAAAGGAGGTAAACGTATCTCCCTTCTCCACGTATGTACACACCTTGCAGGGAATATGACCACATCTAAAAAAACCTCTGTATGTTAACCATGTGTATTCTTTTTTTATAGAATTTCTAGAAAAAAAAAACTGGGAGATAAAATGTTACCCAGGGTAGTAGCACGTTTAGGTACAAAGCGTATTAGATGTGAATTTATTATTCTAGAAAAAGTGGTATTCTGGTGTAAAATGGGCAAATATTTTTTAATAATTTGTGTAATTTGAAAAAATTGTGGACTATATCTGGTTGAAAATGTTACTGGGACAGAATAAAAATGATCATATGGTTTATTGTATTTCCTACGTTTGCCATTTTTTAACAAATCTTGTCTATCAATTTTATCAACACTATTTATAGCTTTAGTAAGTGACCAATTAGAATATCCCCTATCCTGTAGACGTTTACATACCACAACTTTCTCTTCCTCAAACTTTTCTGGATTACTACAATTTCTTTTAGTTCGTATTATTTCTCCTATAGGTATATTATTAATAATGTGATTAGGATGACACGAACTAGCATGAAGAATATCATTATTATTAGAAGGTTTACGATAAGGACTAATATAGTAGTTGCTATTTGGGAGGAACAGAATATTATTAATATAGATAATCCCTTTAAGGACAACATTATACTATATGGACGCTATATAGACGATATAGTAATGATATGGGAGGGTGATTGTCATTTATGTGATCAATTTATTAAATATATCAACCATAATTCTTTCAACCTCAAATTTACTCACAATTTTCAAAAAGATGAAATTTACTTTCTTGATATTACTTTAAAAGGGCATATAGAAAAAGGTATAATAGAGAGAAGTCCTTATCGTAAACCTTCTAATAATAATGATATTCTTCATGCTAGTTCGTGTCATCCTAATCACATTATTAATAATATACCTATAGGAGAAATAATACGAACTAAAAGAAATTGTAGTAATCCAGAAAAGTTTGAGGAAGAGAAAGTTGTGGTATGTAAACGTCTACGGGATAGGGGATATTCTAATTGGTCACTTACTAAAGCTATAAATAGTGTTGATAAAATTGATAGACAAGATTTGTTAAAAAATGGCAAACGTAGGAAATACAATAAACCATATGATCATTTTTATTCTGTCCCAGTAACATTTTCAACCAGATATAGTCCACAATTTTTTCAAATTACACAAATTATTAAAAAATATTTGCCCATTTTACACCAGAATACCACTTTTTCTAGAATAATAAATTCACATCTAATACGCTTTGTACCTAAACGTGCTACTACCCTGGGTAACATTTTATCTCCCAGTTGTTTTTTTTCTAGAAATTCTATAAAAAAAGAATACACATGGTTAACATACAGAGGTTTTTTTAGATGTGGTCATATTCCCTGCAAGGTGTGTACATACGTGGAGAAGGGAGATACGTTTACCTCCTTTTCCACGGGAGTACAATATAAAATCCATAGACATTTGAATTGTATTAGTGAGGGTGTAATATATTTGATAGACTGTATTATATGCCAGAAACAGTATGTGGGCTGTACAGTGGGACCGCTGAAGGTCCGCATAAGACGCCATATCTCAGATATAGGTAAAACACAAATATGCGGTTCCTCAGCGGTTTCTAGACATTTTACGATCTGTCATGGTGGTAATATATCTGGTTTTAAATTCAGAGCTATAGAAAAAGTTCAACAAATGGCCAGGGGGGGAGATTTCCAACGTAAAGTCCTGAACAGAGAATCCTTTTGGATATTTAAATTAAATACACGTATTCCACATGGTTTGAATATAAGACAGGACATGATTGTCCAATACAATTGATTTATTCATGTATATATTTTTTTAGCATAGTTTCTTTCATAAAGAAGGGAATTTTGTTACTTACCGTAAATTCCTTTTCTTCTAGCTCCTATTGGGAGACCCAGACGATTGGGTGTATAGCACTGCCTCCGGAGGCCACACAAAGCATTACACTAAAAAGTGTAAGGCCCCTCCCCTTCTGGCTATACACCCCCAGTGGGATCACTGGCTCACCAGTTTTAGTGCAAAAGCAAGAAGGAGGAAAGCCAATAACTGGTTTAAACAAATTCACTCCGAAGTAACGTCGGAGAACTGAAAACCGTTCAACATGAACAACATGTGTACCCGAAAAACAACCAAAAATCCCGAAGGACAACAGGGCGGGTGCTGGGTCTCCCAATAGGAGCTAGAAGAAAAGGAATTTACGGTAAGTAACAAAATTCCCTTCTTCTTCGGCGCTCCATTGGGAGACCCAGACGATTGGGACGTCCAAAAGCTGTCCCTGGGTGGGTAAAGAAATACCTCATGTTAGAGCTGCAAAGACAGCCCTCCCCTACGGGGAGGCAACTGCCGCCTGCAGGACTCTTCTACCTAGGCTGGCGTCCGCCGAAGCATAGGTATGCACCTGATAATGTTTGGTGAAAGTGTGCAGACTCGACCAGGTAGCTGCCTGGCACACCTGTTGAGCCGTAGCCTGGTGTCGTAATGCCCAGGACGCACCCACGGCTCTGGCAGAATGGGCCTTCAGCCCTGATGGAACCGGAAGCCCAGCAGAACGGTAGGCTTCAAGAATTGGTTCTTTGATCCATCGAGCCAGGGTGGCTTTTGAAGCCTGCGACCCCTTGCGCTTACCAGCGACAAGGACAAAGAGTGCATCCGAGCGGCGCAGGGGCGCCGTGCGGGAAATGTAGATTCTGAGTGCTCTCACCAGATCCAACAAATGTAGATCCTTTTCATACCGATGAACTGCATGCGGATAAAAGGAAGGCAAGGAGATATCCTGATTAAGGTGAAAAGAGGATACCACCTTAGGGAGAAACTCCTGAATGGGGCGCAGCACTACCTTGTCCTGGTGGAACACCAGGAAAGGAGCTTTGGATGACAGCGCTGCTAGTTCAGACACTCTCCGAAGAGACGTGACCGCTACCAGAAATGCCACTTTCTGTGAGTCGAGAAAGTGACACATCCCTCAGGGGCTCGAAAGGCGGCTTCTGGAGAGCAACAAGGACCTTGTTTAGATCCCACGGATCTAACGGCCTCCTGTACTTAGGTACGATATGACACACCCCCTGCAGGAACGTGCGCACCTTAGAAAGTCGCGCTAGACGCTTCTGAAAAAACACGGATAGTGCCGAGACTTGCCCTTTAAGGGAGCCGAGCGACAAGCCCTTTTCCAACCCAGATTGCAGGAAGGAAAGAAAGACAGGTAACGCGAATGGCCAGGGGGATACTCCTTGTGCAGAGCACCAGGATAAGAATATCTTCCACGTTCTGTGGTAGATCTTAGCAGACGTGGGCTTCCTAGCCTGTCTCATGGTGGCAACGACCCCTTGGGATAATCCTGAAGACGCTAGGATCCAGGCCACACAGTCAGGTTCAGGGCCGCAGAATTCCGATGGAAAAACGGCCCTTGGGACAGTAAGTCTGGTCGGTCTGGTAGTGCCCACGGTTGGCCGACCGTGAGATGCCACAGATCCGGGTACCACGACCTCCTCGGCCAGTCTGGGGCGACGAGTATGACGCGGCCGCAATCGGATCTGATCTTGCGTAACACTCTGGGCAAGAGTGCCAGAGGTGGAAACACATAAGGGAGCCGGAACTGCGACCAATCTTGCACTAAGGCGTCTGCCGCTAGAGCTCTTTGATCGCGAGACCGCGCTATGAAGGTCGGGACCTTGTTGTTGTGCCGAGACGCCAGTAGGTCGACGTCCGGCACCCCCCAGCGGCGGCAGATTTCCTGAAACACGTCCGGGTGAAGGGACCATTCCCCTGCGTCTATGCCCTGGCGACTGAGGAAGTCTGCTTCCCAGTTTTCTACGCCCGGGATGTGAACTGCGGATATGGTGGATGCTCTTTCCTCCACCCACATCAGAATCCGCCTGACTTCCTGGAAGGCTTGCCGACTGCGTGTCCCTCCTTGGTGGTTGATGTATGCCACCGCTGTGGAGTTGTCCGACTGAATTCGGATCTGCTTTCCTTCCAGCCACTGCTGGAAGGCTAATAGGGCAAGATACACTGCCCTGATTTCCAGAACATTGATCTGAAGGGTGGACTCCTGCTGAGTCCACGTCCCTTGAGCCCTGTGGTGGAGAAAAACTGCTCCCCACCCTGACAGACTCGCGTCTGTCGTGACCACTGCCCAGGATGGGGGCAGGAATGATCTTCCCTGTGATAATGAGGTGGGAAGAAGCCACCATTGCAGAGAGTCCTTGGTCATCTGAGAAAGGGAGACTGTCCTGTCTAGGGAAGTTGTCTTCCCGTCCCATTGGCGGAGAATGTCCCATTGAAGTGGGCGCAGATGAAACTGCGCGAACGGGACTGCCTCCATTGCTGCCACCATCTTCCCTAGGAAGTGCATGAGGCGCCTTAAGGGGTGCGACTGACCCTGAAGGAGAGACTGCACCCCAGTCTGTAGTGACCGCTGCTTGTCCAGCGGAAGCTTCACTATCGCTGAGAGAGTATGAAACTCCATGCCAAGATACGTTAGTGATTGAGTCGGTGCCAGGTTTGACTTTGAAAAGTTGATGATCCACCCGAAAGTCTGGAGAGTCTCCAGCGCAACATTCAGGCTGTGTTGGCATGCCTCTTGAGAGGGTGCTTTGACAAGTAGATCGTCTAAGTAAGGAATCACCGAATGTCCCTGAGAATGCAAGACTGCTACCACCGCCGCCATGACCTTGGTGAACACCCGTGGGGCTGTCGCCAGACCAAATGGCAGAGCTACGAACTGGAGATGGTCGTCTCCTATCACGAAACGTAAAAAAACGTTGGTGCTCTGTAGCAATCGGCACGTGGAGATAAGCATCTTTGATGTCTATTGATGCAAGGAAATCTCCTTGAGACATTGAGGCAATGACGGAGCGGAGGGATTCCATCCGGAACCGCCTGGTGTTCACATGCTTGTTGAGCAGCTTTAGGTCCAGAACAGGACGGAACGAGCCGTCCTTTTTTGGAACCACGAAGAGATTGGAGTAAAAACCTTGTCCTTGTTCCTGCAGAGGAACAGGGATCACCACTCCTTCTGCTTTTAGTGAGCACACCGCCTGCAGAAGGGCATTTGCTCGGTCGGGATGTGGGGAGGTTCTGAAGAACCGAGGCGGAGGATGAGAACTGAATTCTATCCTGTACCCGTGAGACAAAATGTCTGCTACCCACCGGTCTTTGACCTGTGGCAGCCAAATGTCGCAAAAGCGGGAGAGCCTGCCACCGACCGAGGATGCGGAGGGATGAGGCCGAAAGTCATGAGGCAGCCGCCTTGGAAGCGGTACCTCCGGTTGCTTTCTTGGGGCGTGAGTGAGCCCGCCAGGAATCTGAGCTCCTTTGCTCCTTCTGAGTCCCTTTGGACGAGGAGAATTGGGTCTTGCTGGAGCCTCGAAAGGACCGAAACCTCGACTGCCACTTCCTCTGTTGAGGTTTGCTTGATCTGGGCTGGGGTAAGGAGGAGTCCTTACCCTTGGACTGTTTAATGATCTCAGCCAATTGCTCACCAAACAGTCTGTCTCCAGATAGTGGCAAGCTGGTTAAACATTTCTTGGAAGCAGAATCTGCTTTCCATTCCTTTAACCACAAGGCTCTGCGCAAAACCACAGAGTTGGCAGACGCCATTGAGGTACGGCTCGTAGAGTCCAGGACAGCGTTGATAGCGTAAGTCGCAAACGCAGACATTTGCGAGGTTAGGGACGCTACTCGCGGCACTGCTGGACGTATGATAGAGTCCACCTGTGCCAGGCCAGCTGAAATAGCTTGGAGTGCCCACACGGCCGCGAATGCTGGAGCAAACGACGCGCCGATAGCTTCATAGACAGACTTTAACCAAAGGTCCATCTGTCTGTCATTGGCATCTTTAAGTGAAGCCCCATCTTCCACTGCAACTATGGATCTAGCCGCAAGCCTGGAGATTGGGGGGTCCACCTTTGGACACTGGGTCCAGCGTTTGACCACGTCAGGGGGAAAGGGATAACGTGTATCCTTAAGACGTTTGGAGAAACGCTTGTCCGGATAAGCATGGTGTTTCTGGATTGATTCTCTGAAGTCAGAGTGGTCCAGAAAAGTACTCAATTTACGCTTAGGATACCGGAAATGGAACTTCTCCTGCTGTGCAGCTGCCTCCTCTGCTGAAGGGGCTGGGGGAGAAATATCCAACAGTCTATTGATGGCCGCTATAAGGTCATTTACCATAGCGTCACCATCAGGGGTATCTAGATTGAGAGCGGTGTCAGGATTAGATTCCTGATCACCCACCTCTGTCTCCTCATACAGAGCCTCGTCTCGCTGAGACCCTGACCAGTGTGATGACGGCGAGGGTCTTTCCCAGCGAGCCTGCTTAGGCTGCCTGGGACTGTCATCCGAGTCAGAGTCTTCAGCCTGTGATGCCTGGGACCCCCTTGAAGTACGGATTAGTTCCAACTGAGGGGGACCGGGGAGCATAGACACAGCAGTGTCCATGGTCTGAGAAACTGGCCTGGACTGCAAGGTTTCCAGGATTTTTGTCATAGTCACAGACATCTTATCAGCAAAAACTGCAAATTCTGTCCCCGTCACCGGGGCAGGGTTCACAGGCGTCTCTGCCTGGGCCACTACTACCATAGACTCTGGCTGTCGAAGTGGCACAGGGATTGAACATTGCACACAATGGGGGTCATTGGAACCTGCCGGTAGATTAGCCCCACATGCGGCACAAGCAGTGCATACCGCCTGTGCCTTGGCACCCTTGCGTTTTGCGGATGACATGTTGTTCCAAATAACACTGTGGCACTAGTGGGGCCAGCACTTATGTGCAGCTTACCGCCCGCATAAACGCGGGTGTGTGGTCGCCAGAGTCCCTTGTCTGAGTCCCCCAGAGCCTGTGTCCGTTCTCCAGCCAGACTGCATGCAGGAATGGCTGCCGGCGTCCTGTGGAGAGGGGCGGGCCCTGGGCGTGTTGAGACCAAGAGCGGGAAACTTGCGTCCCCACTGTGCCCAGTGAGAGGGCTGGAGTATGTAAATAAGACTCCAGCCCTCGGCGCTGGCTATAGAACAGCGTCTCTCCCTTTCCCTGATTGACAGGGTGGGGGCGGGAACGAAGCAGAGCTAGGCCGCAAAAGCCGGGGACTAGATTTATGAGCGCTGCCGCCGTAAAAGCGCGGGCAGCGCGAGTCTCCGGCGCACTACAAGTCCCAGCGGCGCCGCCGCTCCCGGAGCGGCCGGCGCGGTAGTTCCCAAGACATAAAGTCACTCAGCTAAGCTGCAGTGACTCTAACCCGAGCGCGCAGCGCTAGTGCCCCCGGCGCACTAGCACACCCAGCAAGCCTGGAGTGTGCGTGGCCTGTCTGTGCGGGGACACAGAGTACCTGAACGTTGCAGGGCCTTGTCCCTGACTGTACTCAGCTCCTCCAGCAGGGTCTCTGGGTCTGTGGATGGAGCTCGGCCTCAGGGTTTGGGGGCCGGTAAGATCCCACTTCCACAGAGCCCCTCAGGGGGATGGGGAAGGAAAGCAGCATGTGGGCTCCAGCCTCCGTACCCGCAATGGGTACCTCAACCTTACAAACCGCAAGTGGGGTGAGAAGGGAGCATGCTGGGGGCCCTATATGGGCCCTCTTTTCTTCCATCCGATAGAGTCAGCAGCTACTGCTGACTAAACAGTGGAGCTATGCGTGGATGTCTGACCTCCTTCGCACAAAGCAGAAAACTGGTGAGCCAGTGATCCCACTGGGGGTGTATAGCCAGAAGGGGAGGGGCCTTACACTTTTTAGTGTAATGCTTTGTGTGGCCTCCGGAGGCAGTGCTATACACCCAATCGTCTGGGTCTCCCAATGGAGCGCCGAAGAAATGATCATGTATTGTTTTTAATGTTTATATGTTCACAAATTATAGCATTAGAGTCCCCATTTCTGCGCAGGTTTATACCTCATGTGTGATAATCAAGCTAATCAAGCTCAAACTGCATGATGGGGATTCTAAAGTAGCTATATAGAGGTATCAGAACCTTCTCAGTGCATCCATGAATAAGACTTTATGACCTTGTTTGGTGTCGAAACATGTTGGATGAAATAATTTTCTAAATGCCTTGCTTGTGGATCCCACCTGCGATGTGGATATTTTAAAATGGAAAAATAAAGACGTAAGTTAAATTTTACAGAAGCCTGCGTTCCGCTGGATTTTTTCAATTCTTGTCTACATTGGAACCATTGCTCTGGACTTTCCGTGCAGGAACAGGTGTGTAGGTTCTTTGGTCTGCATTTAAAGGAGTGCTGGAAGCATATATCTTCTTCTGGTCAAAAAAAAAGAACACGGTCCCTACAGTCAAACATGGCGGAGGTTCCCTGATGTTTTGGGGTTGCTTTGCTGCCTCTGGCACTGGACTGCTTGACCGTGTGCATGGCATAATGAAGTCTGAAAACTACCAACAAATTTTGTAGCATAATGTAGGGCCCAGTGTGAGAAAGCTGGGTCTCCCTCAGAGATCATGGGTCTTCCAGCAGGACAATGACCCAAAACACACTTCAAAAGGCACTAGAAAATGGTTTGAGAGAACGCACTGGAGACTACTAAAGTGGCCAGCAATGAGTCCAGACCTGAACCCCATAGAGCACCTGTGGAGAGATCTCACAATGGCAGTTTGGAGAAGGCCCCTTCACATCTCAGAGACCTGGAGCAGTTTGCCAAAGAAGAATGGTCTAAAAGTCCAGCAGAGCATTGTAAGAAACTCATTGATGGTTAGCGGAAGCGGTTGTGCGCAGTTACTTGGGCTAAAGGTTGTGCAACCAAGTATTTGGCTAAGGGTGCCAATACTTTTGTCTGGCCCATTTTTGGAGTTTTGTGTGAAATGATCAATGGTTTGATTTTTGTTTCATTCTCTTTTGTGTTTTTTCAGTGCAAGCAAAATAAATGAAGACGATACCAAAGAATTTGTGATTGCAATCATTTTCAAGAAGAAACTGAGTATTATCTGAAAGAATTGCAGGGGTGCCAATACTTTTGGCCAGCACTGTATCAACAAGGCCTATGATGAAAGGAACACCATTCCTACTAAACAGCACGAAAGTGAATCGCAGATGACGTGTGAGCTACAAAGGCACAGGAAACTTGGTCAAAGTTGAAGGAAAGATGAATGCAGCACGTTATCAGCAAATACTGGAGGCAAATTTGCACTCATCAGCCCGGAAGCTGCGCATGGGACGTACTTGGATGTTCCACCATGACAATGATCCAAAACACAAGGCCAAGTCGACCTGTCATTGGCTACAGTAGATCAAAGTGAAGGTTCTGGAGTGGCCATCTCAGTCTACTGACCTCAATATTATTCACTCTGGGAGAACTCAAGCAAAGCGCAGTTCATGCAAGAAAGCCCAGGAATTTACAAGAACTACAGGCGCCAAGAAGAATGGGCAGCTTTACCACCTGACCAAGAAGAATGGGCAGCTTCACAATCTGACCAAGAAGAATGGGCAGCTGACCATCTGACCAAGAAGAATGGGCAGCTTCACCATCTGAGAAAATAAAGAGCCTCATCTACAACTACCACAAAAGACTTCAAGCTGTCATTGATGTTTGAGAGGGCAATACACGGTAGTAAGAACTGGGGGATGGGAACTTTTGAGCACAACTGTACAGATCTGGTCCAGGGCTCGGCGCCATCTACCTGAGGAGTCTCCGGGATATTGTACTTCTCCTCTGGACAGTCCTGGGGATACAGAGGATGGGGACATCTCGCTGGGGGATTTGTTTCCATGAGTCCATCTGTAGGAAACACACAGTGAAGGAACAGATAGATGATGGGGTACTACCGTGTTTTCCCCAAACAGAAGACCTACCCCAAAAATAAGCCCTAGTTGCAGTTTATCATACTAAAAGAATCCTGTATAAGCCTTGGACGGCCATTGCAGGATATGTAACTTTTACTGCTGGACGTTTCCCCATTGTTTGTGTAAGCCCCGGACATTTACACATGCCGGCTAGTGAATGTAATGAATATTCACCCTTTCTCCCGCTCAGCCCTCTGCGCTGTGTAAGTGATTCAGCCAGGCTGCCATATTACTGCCCGAGAATAGCAGCGCTATGCTCACACTAGCCGGCGGCTTTTTTCCCCCGAGCGTGTCAGTGTGTATTTCTATGCAGAAAACTCGCTCAGGTGAGGAGCCACCGGCCGCTCTGAGGATCGCGATACCATCCTTACCAGTGATACGGCCGCCTGATTGAATCACAGGGAGGAATGCGGAAGAAGGGTGTGAATATTCATTTTACATTAAAAGGTGACCCAAACACTGAGACAAATAGAAAATATAGAACATCCCCAGAAAATAAGGCCTAGAGCAACTTTTAGAACCAAAAGTAATATAAGCCCCTGTCTCATTCTCAGAGGAAACACGGTAGTAGGCGACCACAGAACAGACAGGACCGTCTCCCCTCCTCACCCTGCGGATCGGCCCATATAGCGAGCGCCTCCTGTGCTCCATGTATAACGGCAACCTGAATATCCATCAGATCTTCACCCTGAGAAGAAACATGTCAATGAGCTCCGGTCCAATCACTTTATGGTCAGATGTTGTGGAGACGTCAGCGCCATCTACCTGATGAGTCTCCAGGACATTGTGCTTCTCCTCTGGACCGTCCTGGGCACACAGAGGACGGGGACATCTCTCTGGGGGATTTCTCCTCCTGGATCCATCTGTGGAGTCACAAAGAGACGGAAAACACAGAGTCATGTGATGAGGAGATGATGGGAGCAGTAACCAGAGAAGACTGCGATGGAGGAGGATATTGTGTATTTCTATTCTCTGTAAATTGCTTCAAAATATTCTACAATCAGAAAGCGGAAAATTCTTCTAATGATCGTAAAATAGAACGACGCGTCAGAGACGTCATCACATCAACCGGAGCCAACAAGAAGCCGCGCCCCTCACCTGATGTCACCGACCGCTGCTCCTCCATCACCACCTCCTCGTACCGCTCCTTGTGTCCTTCCAGATACTCCCACTCCTCCATGGAGAGAAAGACAGCGACGTCCTGACACCTTATAGGAACCTGACAACAACGACACCGACATCACCCAGAATCCTCCAGTGCCTCCTGTATAATGTCCCAGCAGTCACCTCTCCCCTCATCACCCAGAATCCTCCAGTGCCTCCTGTATAATGTCCCAGCAGTCACCTCTCCCCTCATCACCCAGAATCCTCCAGTGCCTCCTGTATAATGTCCCAGCAGTCACCTCTCCCCTCATCACCCAGAATCCTCCAGTGCTTCCTGTAAAATGTCCCAGCAGTCACCTCTCCGGTCATCACCCAGAATCCTCCAGTGCCTCCTGTATAATGTCCCAGCAGTCACCTCTCCCCTCATCACCCAGAATCCTCCAGTGCTTCCTGTAAAATGTCCCAGCAGTCACCTCTCCGGTCATCACCCAGAATCCTCCAGTGCTTCCTGTATAATGTCCCAGCAGTCACCTCTCCGGTCATCACCCAGAATCCTCCAGTGCTTCCTGTATAATGTCCCAGCAGTCACCTCTCCCCTCATCACCCAGAATCCTCCAGTGCCTCCTGTATAATGTCCCAGCAGTCACCTCTCCCCTCATCACCCAGAATCCTCCAGTGCTTCCTGTATAATGTCCCAGCAGTCACCTCTCCCCTCATCACCCAGAATCCTCCAGTGCCTCCTGTATAATGTCCCAGCAGTCACCTCTCCCCTCATCACCCAGAATCCTCCAGTGCTTCCTGTATAATGTCCCAGCAGTCACCTCTCCCCTCATCACCCAGAATCCTCCAGTGCTTCCTGTATAATGTCCCAGCAGTCACCTCTTCCCTCATCACCCAGAATCCTCCAGTGCCTCCTGTATAATGTCCCAGCAGTCACCTCTCCCCTCATCACCCAGAATCCTCCAGTGCTTCCTGTATAATGTCCCAGCAGTCACCTCTCCCCTCATCACCCAGAATCCTCCAGTGCTTCCTGTATAATGTCCCAGCAGTCACCTCTCCCCTCATCACCCAGAATCCTCCAGTGCCTCCTGTATAATGTCCCAGCAGTCACCTCTCCTCTCATCACCCAGAATCCTCCAGTGCTTCCTGTATAATGTCCCAGCAGTCACCTCTCCCCTCATCACCCAGAATCCTCCAGTGCTTCCTGTATAATGTCCCAGCATTCACCTCTTCCCTCATCACCCAGAATCCTCCAGTGCCTCCTGTATAATGTCCCAGCAGTCACCTCTCCCCTCATCACCCAGAATCCTCCAGTGCTTCCTGTATAATGTCCCAGCAGTCACCTCTCCCCTCATCACCCAGAATCCTCCAGTGCTTCCTGTATAATGTCCCAGCAGTCACCTCTCCCCCTCATCACCCAGAATCCTCCAGTGCTTCCTGTATAATGTCCCAGCAGTCACCTCTCCCCCTCATCACCCAGAATCCTCCAGTGCTTCCTGTATAATGTCCCAGCAGTCACCTCTCCCCTCATCACCCAGAATCCTCCAGTGCTTCCTGTATAATGTCCCAGCAGTCACCTCTCCCCTCATCACCCAGAATCCTCCAGTGCTTCCTGTATAATGTCGCAGCAGTCACCTCTCCCCTCATCACCCAGAATCCTCCAGTGCTTCCTGTATAATGTCCCAGCAGTCACCTCTCCCCTCATCACCCAGAATCCTCCAGTGCTTCCTGTATAATGTCCCAGCAGTCACCTCTCCCCTCATCACCCAGAATCCTCCAGTGCTTCCTGTATAATGTCCCAGCAGTCACCTCTCCGCTCATCACCCAGAATCCTCCAGTGCTTCCTGTATAATGTCCCAGCAGTCACCTCTCCGCTCATCACCCAGAATCCTCCAGTGCTTCCTGTATAATGTCCCAGCAGTCACCTCTCCCCTCATCACCCAGAATCCTCCAGTGCTTCCTGTATAATGTCCCAGCAGTCACCTCTCCGCTCATCACCCAGAATCCTCCAGTGCTTCCTGTATAATGTCCCAGCAGTCACCTCTCCCCTCATCACCCAGAATCCCCCAGTGCCTCCTGTATAATGTCCCAGCAGTCACCTCTCCCCTCATCACCCAGAATCCTCCAGTGCTTCCTGTATAATGTCCCAGCAGTCACCTCTCCCCTCATCACCCAGAATCCTCCAGTGCTTCCTGTATAATGTCCCAGCAGTCACCTCTCCCCTCATCACCCAGAATCCTCCAGTGCCTCCTGTATAATGTCCCAGCAGTCACCTCTCCCCTCATCACCCAGAATCCTCCAGTGCCTCCTGTATAATGTCCCAGCAGTCACCTCTCCCCTCATCACCCAGAATCCTCCAGTGCCTCCTGTATAATGTCCCAGCAGTCACCTCTCCCCTCATCACCCAGAATCCTCCAGTGCCTCCTGTATAATGTCCCAGCAGTCACCTCTCCCCTCATCACCCAGAATCCTCCAGTGCTTCCTGTATAATGCCCCAGCAGTCACCTCTCCCCTCATCACCCAGAATCCTCCAGTGCTTCCTGTATAATGTCCCAGCAGTCACCTCTCCCCTCATCACCCAGAATCCTCCAGTGCTTCCTGTATAATGCCCCAGCAGTCACCTCTCCCCTCATCACCCAGAATCCTCCAGTGCTTCCTGTATAATGCCCCAGCAGTCACCTCTCCCCTCATCACCCAGAATCCTCCAGTGCTTCCTGTATAATGCCCCAGCAGTCACCTCTCCCCTCATCACCCAGAATCCTCCAGTGCTTCCTGTATAATGTCCCAGCAGTCACCTCTCCCCTCATCACCCAGAATCCTCCAGTGCTTCCTGTATAATGTCCCAGCAGTCACCTCTCCTCTCATCACCCAGAATCCTCCAGTGCTTCCTGTATAATGTCCAGCAATCACCTCTCCCCTCATCACCCAGAATCCTCCAGTGCTTCCTGTATAATGTCCCAGCAGTCACCTCTCCAGTCATCACCCAGAATCCTCCAGTGCTTCCTGTATAATGTCCCAGCAGCCACCTCTCCCCTCATCACCCAGAATCCTCCAGTGCTTCCTGTATAATGTCCCAGCAGTCACCTCTCCCCTCATCACCCAGAATCCTCCAGTGCCTCCTGTGTAATGTCCCAGCAGTCACCTCTCCCCTCATCACCCAGAATCCTCCAGTGCTTCCTGTATAATGTCCCAGCAGTCACCTCTCCCCTCATCACCCAGAATCCTCCAGTACTTCCTGTATAATGTCCCAGCAGTCACCTCTCCCCTCATCACCCAGAATCCTCCAGTGCCTCCTGTATAATGTCCCAGCAGTCACCTCTCCCCTCATCACCCAGAATCCTCCAGTGCTTCCTGTATAATGTCCAGCAGTCACCTCTCCCCTCATCTCCCAGAATCCTCCAGTGCTTCCTGTATAATGTCCCAGCAGTCACCTCATCACCCAGAATCCTCCAGTACTTCCTGTATAATGTCCCAGCAGTCACCTCTCCCCTCATCACCCAGAATCCTCCAGTGCTTCCTGTATAATGTCCCAGCAGACACCTCTCCCCTCATCACCCAGAATCCTCCAGTGCTTCCTGTATAATGTCCCAGCAGTCACCTCTCCCCTCATCACCCAGAATCCTCCAGTGCTTCCTGTATAATGTCCCAGCAGTCACCTCTCCCCTCATCACCCAGAATCCTCCAGTGCTTCCTGTATAATGTCCCAGCAGTCACCTCTCCGGTCATCACCCAGAATCCTCCAGTGCTTCCTGTATAATGTCCCAGCAGTCACCTCTCCCCTCATCACCCAGAATCCTCCAGTGCTTCCTGTATAATGTCCCAGCAGTCACCTCTCCGGTCATCACCCAGAATCCTCCAGTGCTTCTGTATAATGTCCCAGCAGTCACCTCTCCCCTCATCACCAGAATCCTCCAGTGCTTCCTGTATAATGTCCCAGCAGTCACCTCTCCCCTCATCACCCAGACTCCTCCAGTGCTTCCTGTATAATGTCCCAGCAGTCACCTCTCCCCTCATCACCAGAATCCTCCAGTGCTTCCTGTATAATGTCCCAGCAGTCACCTCTCCCCTCATCACCCAGAATCCTCCAGTGCTTCCTGTATAATGTCCCAGCAGTCACCTCTCCCCTCATCACCCAGAATCCTCCAGTGCCTCCTGTATAATGTCCCAGCAGTCACCTCTCCCCTCATCACCCAGAATCCTCCAGTGCTTCCTGTATAATGTCCCAGCAGTCACCTCTCCCCTCATCACCCAGAATCCTCCAGTGCTTCCTGTATAATGTCCCAGCAGTCACCTCTCCCCTCATCACCCAGAATCCTCCAGTGCCTCCTGTATAATGTCCCAGCAGTCACCTCTCCCCTCATCACCAGAATCCTCCAGTGCTTCCTGTATAATGTCCCAGCAGTCACCTCTCCCCTCATCACCCAGAATCCTCCAGTGCCTCCTGTATAATGTCCCAGCAGTCACCTCTCCCCTCATCACCCAGAATCCTCCAGTGCCTCCTGTATAATCTCCCAGCAGTCACCTCTCCGGTCATCACCCAGAATCCTCCAGTGCTTCCTGTATAATGTCCCAGCAGTCACCTCTCACCTCATCACCCAGAATCCTCCAGTGCTTCCTGTATAATGTCCCAGCAGTCTCCTCTCCCTCATCACCCAGAATCCTCCAGTGCTTCCTGTATAATGTCCCAGCAGTCACCTCTCTCCTCATCACCCAGAATCCTCCAGTGCCTCCTGTATAATGTCCCAGCAGTCACCTCTCCCCTCATCACCCAGAATCCTCCAGTGCTTCCTGTATAATGTCCCAGCAGTCACCTCTCCCTCATCACCCAGAATCCTCCAGTGCTTCCTGTATAATGTCCCAGCAGTCACCTCTCCCCTCATCACCCAGAATCCTCCAGTGCCTCCTGTATAATGTCCCAGCAGTCACCTCTCCCCTCATCACCCAGAATCCTCCAGTGCTTCCTGTATAATGTCCCAGCAGTCACCTCTCCCCTCATCACCCAGAATCCTCCAGTGCCTCCTGTATAATGTCCCAGCAGTCACCTCTCCGGTCAGCAGGTCAATCATCTTGTTGCTGAGCTCTAGGATCCTCTTCTTGCTCCTCTCATGTATCGGGGGAGGGGCTGTGATGGGGCTCTGGCTCCGCCCTCCTGACTCCTGGAGATGGATGATGGGAGTCACACAGTCCCCCGGTGTCTTCCTCACTATGGTGTAATCCTGTGGATGGAGACAAATCACTAAATCCCAGATATATAATGAAATCCTGACAGGAATGTGAGGAGTTACCTCTCCGCTCAGCAGGGAGATGACCTCCAGGGAGAGGGTTAATAATCTGCTGCTGATCTCATTCTCATCCATCCTCGGGGATCATTCAGGAGAAGGAGGAAAACTGGATCCGCTGCAGGGATCTCGTGCTGCCGGGGTCTGTGATAAAGGAGAAGCTGCAAATCAGAGGAGAACCACAAATATTGCAGGAGCCTCCGCACTCTCCTCACAGATTCACTACAACACTGCACCGAACCCTCCGCTGTCACCTCACCTGAACTGCAGGAATGTGCTGCTGGCTGATAACAGAGAACAAAAGCTGAGCACACAGGACAGATCTGCTCCACTATTGTCAGTAAAGGACCTGTGGTGACGTCACTGTCATGTGATCAGGGGTGGAGCTAACAAGGAGCAGTGAAGGACCTGTGATGACGCTCCACCATGTGATCAGGGGCGGGGCTGAAGAGATACAGTGATATCCGATCACAGGAGCTTCCTCTCGTCTGTTGGGCTCCGCCCCGATCACATGACAGTGACGTCATCACAGGTCCTGTAGCTGCAGCAGACTCTTCTTCCTACGTTGTATGTAGAGTGTACGGGCTCCATCCAGAGATGAGGTAATTTGTCACGTGATGGGGCGTGGTCACAATGCAGCCGGACGTTTCTAGACGGAATAAACCTTTTTCTATGGCCCTGTGCGCACTTACCGGATTTTGCCGCGGATTTTTTGCGGTTTTGCTGCATGTTTCGCTGCAGAAAATGTTCATAACATCTCTGCAGTGAATCACCAGCAAATCCTATGGGCAAAAAAAATCCTGTGCACACTGGGCGGAATTTGAAGCTGCATGTTTTGCTGCGGGAATCCCACAGCAAAAACAAGTGCATGTCACTTCTTTTCCGCACATCGCTGCGGGATTTCACTCCATTGACTCCAATGTTAATCATGAAATCCCGCAGGGAATAACGCAGGCAGCAAATTCTGTGCGGTTCACTGCGTTTTCCTGCGTTATTCCCTGCGGTATTTCGCGGTTTACCTCCGGTAATGTACATTGCTTGTCTGCGGTTTTGCAGGGAAGTGATGTCATTACAGGAAGAGGAAGCAAAGCAGAGAGTAAACACACACACACAAATCACACACACACACAGATCACACACAGACACATAGAACACACAGACATCACACACACACACACAGACATCACACACACACAGACATCACAGACACACACACACACACAGACATCACACACACACACACAGACATCACACACACACACACAGACATCACACACACACACACACACAGACATCACACACACACACACACACACACATCACAGACATCACAGACACACACAGACATCACACACACACACAGACACACACACACAGACACACACACACAGACATCACACACACACACAGACATCACACACACACACACACACAGACACACACACACAGACATCACACACACACACACAGACATCACACACACAGACACACACACACAGACATCACACACACACACACACACACACACAGACATCACACACACACACACAGACATCACACACACACACACACAGACATCACAGACACACACACAGACATCACACACACACAGACATCACACACACACACACACACACACACACAGACACAGACATCACACACACACACACAGACATCACACACACACACACAGACATCACACACACACAGACATCACACACACACACACACACACAGACACAGACATCACACACACACACACAGACATCACACACACACAGACATCACACACACACACACACACACACAGACACAGACATCACACACACACACACAGACATCACACACACACAGACATCACACACACACACAGACATCACACACACACACAGACATCACACACACACACACAGACATCACACACAGACATCACACACACACACACACACACACACATCACACACACACAGACATCACAGACACACACACACACACACAGACATCACACACACACACAGACATCACACACACACACAGACATCACACACACACACACAGACATCACACACACACACAGACATCACACACACACACACACACAGACATCACACACACACACACACACAGACATCACACACACACACACAGACATCACACACACACACACAGACATCACACACACACAGACATCACACACACACACAGACATCACACACACACACACAGACATCACACACAGACATCACACACACACACACACACACACACACACACACATCACACACACACACAGACATCACAGACACACACACACACAGACATCACACAGACATCACACACACAGACATCACACACACACACACAGACATCACACACACACACAGACATCACACACACACACAGACATCACACACACACAGACATCACACACACACACAGACATCACACACACACAGACATCACACACACACACACAGACATCACACACACACACAGACATCACACACACACACAGACATCACACACACACACACACACACAGACATCACACACACACAGACATCACAGACACACACACACACACACACAGACATCACACACACACACAGACATCACACACACACACAGACATCACACACACACACACAGACATCACACACACACACAGACATCACACACACACACAGACATCACACACACACACAGACATCACACACACACACAGACATCACACACACACAGACATCACACACACACACAGACATCACACACACAGACATCACACACACACACAGACATCACACACACACACACAGACATCACACACACACAGACATCACAGACACACACACACACACACACACAGACAGACATCACAGACACACACAGACATCACAGACACACACAGACATCACACACACACACACACACACACACAGACATCACAGACACACACACACACACACACAGACATCACAGACACACACACACACAGACATCACAGACACACACACACACACACACACAGACACACACAGACATCACAGACACACACACACACACACAGACATCACACACACACAGACATCACAGACACACACAGACATCACAGACACACACACACACACACACAGACATCACACACACACACAGACATCACACACACACACAGACATCACACACACACACACAGACATCACACACACACACAGACATCACACACACACACAGACATCACACACACACACAGACATCACACACACACAGACATCACACACACACACAGACATCACACACACAGACATCACACACACACACAGACATCACACACACACACAGACATCACAGACACACACACACACAGACATCACACACATCACAGACACAGAACACACACAGACATCACACACACACACACACAGACATCACACACACACACACACACAGACATCACACACACACACACACAGACATCACACACACACAGACATCACAGACACACACAGACATCACACACACACACAGATCACAGACACACACAGACATCACAGACACACACACACAGACATCACACACACACAGACATCACAGACACACACAGACATCACAGACACACACAGACATCACAGACACACACACAGACATCACACACACACAGACACACACAGACATCACAGACATCACAGACACACACAGACATCACAGACACACACAGACATCACACACACACACAGACATCACAGACACTCACAGACACACACACAGACATCACACACACACAGACACACACAGACATCACAGACATCACAGACACACACAGACATCACACACACACACACAGATCACAGACACACACAGACATCACAGACACACACACAGATCACAGACACACACAGACATCACAGACACACACAGACATCACAGACACACACACACACACAGATCACAGACACACACAGACATCACAGACACACACACACACACAGACATCACACACACACAGATCACAGACACACACAGACATCACAGACACACAGACATCACAGACACACACACACACACAGACATCACAGACACACACACACACACACACACAGACATCACACACACACAGACATCACAGACACACAGACATCACAGACACACACACACACAGACATCACACACACACACAGATCACAGACACACACACACAGACATCACACACACACACACAGATCACAGACACACACACACACACACACAGACATCACACACACAGATCACAGACACACACAGACATCACAGACACACACAGACATCACAGACACACACACACACACAGACATCACACACACACACAGATCACAGACACACACAGACATCACAGACACACACACAGACATCACACACACACAGATCACAGACACACACAGACATCACAGACACACACAGATCACAGACACACACAGACACACAGACATCACAGACACACACACACACACACACACACAGACATCACACACACACACAGATCACAGACACACACAGACATCACAGACACACAGACATCACAGACACACACACACACACACACACACACACAGACATCACACACACACACACACAGATCACAGACACACACAGACATCACAGACACACACACACACACAGACATCACACACACACACAGATCACAGACACACACAGACATCACAGACACACACACACACACACACACACAGACATCACAGACACACACACAGACATCACACACACACACAGATCACAGACACACACAGACATCAGACACACACACACACACACACACAGACATCACAGACACACACAGACATCACAGACACACACAGACATCACAGACACACACACACACAGACATCACAGACACACACACACACAGACATCACACACACACACAGACATCACAGACACAGAACACATCACAGACACAGAACACACACACATCACACACACACACATCACAGACATAGAACACACACACAGACATAGATCACAGACACATAGAACACATAGAAAGAAAACGGAAATATAGGAAACAAAGAACGTGGGCTCCGCTGCATATTCACCTTCCAGCCGAGGTAAGCACACAGCGGCGGCCCGGTATTCTCAGGCTGGGGAGGGAGAGGGGCAGGGGTAATGTCCACCACCTCACTCCCCCTCCGGCAGCCGAGAATATCAGCCGCAGCTGCCCCGACACTGTCGCATGCATTATGCGGCAGCACCGGAGTGTCCCCGGCTCTTCCTGCCGCCGTGTAGCAGTGGCAGCAAGGTAATACAAGGGGTTAATGGTGGCGGATCACCGCCATTAACTCCAGGCTTGATCATGGCAGCGTCTATGTGACAGCTGACATGATCAACCCGTAAGTAAAGTGAATAAATACACACAGAAAAATCCTTTATTTTAAATAAAACAAACAAGCCTCGTTCACCCTTTTATTAACCCCTCCCGCACCAAAGCTCCGACGTAATCCACACAGCTCCGGCTCCGACGTCCTGCACTGCTGACATCCAGCCGCGACTGTCAAAGACACAGCGCTGAATGAATGCAGCAGACAGCAGAGGTAATTACCAGTCATTTCCCACGAATGGTAATGTGAACTCACTGCCGACCGTGGGAAATGCAGCGATCTGTCATCTATCTATCTATCCCTCTGTCTATTCTTCTGTCTCTTTATCTATCTATCTATCTATCTATCTATCCCTCTGTCTATTCTTCTGTCTCTTTATCTATCTATCTATCTATCTATCTATCTATCCCTCTGTCTATTCTTCTGTCTCTTTATCTATCTATCTATCTATCTATCTATCTATCCCTCTGTCTATTCTTCTGTCTCTTTATCTATCTATCTATCTATCTATCTATCTATCTATCTATCTATCTATCTATCTATCCCTCTATCTGTCTGTCTATCCCTCTATATATCTATCCCTCTATCTATTCTTCTGTCTATCTATCTACTATCTCAGAATTAAATGACTTTTTTTTTTTTCAATGTGGTTTATTGCATTGAATGCAATAAAGCACATCCCAACCCGCACGCGGCAAAACCTCGGCAATACCGCAGTGAAACCGCAGCAAACCACGGCAAACGGGTGCGGTTTGCCGCGTTATTTTACCGCGAGTGCGGTAATCTTTGAGAGCATGCGGAATTTTCTCAAGAAAATTCCATTTCCCAGTGCGCACATAGCCTAAACCTTTTTCTAACACCTAATTAATCATGTACTTGTTTATAACAAGCAGGGGGCGGGGCCTGCATGATAATAGTGGACGGGAGGAAACATTGCCACGCCCCCAACCAAGCCGGTCACGCCCACTAACCTGGAAGGAGCCCGTACATTCTAGGTTCATCTCTCGGTGATTTCTCAGTTACCTCTGTATTTTGGCGTTCATCCTGTCAGCAGCTCCCGCCTCCTCCGCACAGTTCACACCCTGCAGTCACGTGCTCACTGGATCCGCTCCACTCTACACATCTCCTCACTGAGGCCTCCACACTGGAGCTAACCCCGGGATCTCCTCACTGAGGCCTCCACACTGGAGCTGACTCCGGGATCTCCTCACTGAGGCCTCCACACTGGAGCTGACTCCGGGATCTCCTCACTGAGGCCTCCACACTGGAGCGTACTCCGGGATCTCCTCACTGAGGCCTCCACACTGGATCGGACTCCGGGATCTCCTCACTGAGGCCTCCACACTGGAGCGGACTCTGGGATCTCCTCACTGAGGCCTCCACACTGGAGCTGACTCCGGGATCTCCTCACTGAGGCCGCCACACTGGAGCTGACTCCGGGATCTCACTGAGGCCTCCACAATGGCGCTGACTCCGGGATCTCCTCACTGAGGCCTCCACACTGGAGCTGACTCCGGGATCTCCTCACTGAGTCCTCCACACTGGAGCTGACTCCGGGATCTCCTCACTGAGGCCTCCACACTGGAGCTGACTCCGGGATCTCCTCACTGAGGCCTCCACACTGGAGCTGACTCCGGGATCTCCTCACTGAGGCCTCCACACTGGAGCTGACTCCGGGATCTCCTCACTGAGGCCTCCACACTGGAGCTGACTCTGGGATCTCCTCACTGAGGCCTCCACACTGGAGCTGACTCCGGGATCTCCTCACTGAGGCCTCCACACTAGAGCTGACTCCGGGATCTACTCACTGAGGCCTCCACACTGGAGCTAACTTCGGGATCTCCTCACTGAGGCCTCCACACTGGAGCCGACTCCGGGATCTCCTCACTGAGGCCTCCACACTGGAGCTGTCTCCGGGATCTCCTCACTGAGGCCTCCACACTGGAGCTGACTCCGGGATCTCCTCACTGAGTCTTCCACACTGGAGCTGACTCCGGGATCTCCTCACTTAGGCCTCCACACTGGAGCTGACTCCGGGATCTCCTCACTGAGGCCTCCACACTGGAGCTGACTCCGGGATCTCCTCACTGAGGCCTCCACACTGGAGCTGACTCCGGGATCTCCTCACTGAGGCCTCCACACTGGAGCTGACTCCAGGATCTCCTCACTGAGGCCTCCACACTGGAGCTGACTCCGGGATCTCCTCACTGAGGCCTTTACACTGGAGCTGACTCCGGGATCTCCTCACTGAGGCCTCCAGACTGGAGCTGCTTCTGGGATTTTCTCACTGAGGCTTCCACACTGGTGCTGACTCCGGGATCTCCTCACTGAGACCTCCACACTGGAGCTGACTCCGGGATCTCCTCACTGAGGCCTCCACACTGGAGCTGACTCTGGGATCTCGTCACTAAGACCTCCACACTGGAGCTGACTCTGGGATCTCCTCACTGAGGCTTCCAGACTGGAGCTGACTCCGGGATCTCCTCACTGAGGCTTCCAGACTGGAGCTGACTCCGGGATCTCCCAACTGAGGCCTCCACACTGGAGCTGACTCCGGGATCTTCTCACTGAGGCCTCCACACTGGAGCTGAATCCGGGATCTCCTCACTGAGGCCTCCACACTGGAGCTGACTCCGGGATCTCCTCACTAGACCTCCACACTGGAGCTGACTAGGGTATCTCCTCACTGAGGCCTCCACACTGGAGCTGACTCTGGGATCTCCTCACTGAGGCCTCCAGACTGGAGCTGCCTCTGGGATTTTCTCACTGAGGCCTCCAGACTGGTGCTGACTCCGGGATCTCCTCACTGATACCTCCACACTAGAGCTGACTCCGGGATCTCCTCACTGAGGCCTCCACACTGGAGCTGACTCCGGGATCTCCTCACTGAGGCCTCCACACTGGAGCTGAATCCGGGATCTCCTCACTGATGCCTCCACACTGGAGCTGACTCCGGGATCTCCTCACTGAGGCCTCCACACTGGAGCTGACTTCGAGATTTCCTCACTGAGGCCTCCACACTGGAGCTGACTACGGGATCTCCTCACTGAGGCCTCCACACTGGAGCTGACTCCGGGATCTCCTCTTTGAAATCTCCACACTGGAGCTGACTCTGGGATCTCACTGAGGCCTTCACACTGGAGCTGACTCTGGGATCTTCTCACTGAGACCTCCACACTGGAGCTGACTAGGGGATCTCCTCACTGAGGCCTCCACACTGGAGCTGACTCTGGGATCTCCTCACTGAGGCCTCCAGACTGGAGCTGCCTCTGGGATTTTCTCACTGAGGCCTCCAGACTGGTGCTGACTCCGGGATCTCCTCACTGAGACCTCCACACTAGAGCTGACTCCGGGATCTCCTCACTGAGGCCTCCACACTGGAGCTGACTCTGGGATCTCGTCACTAACACCTCCACACTGGAGCTGACTCCGGGATCTCCTCACTGAGGCCTCCACACTGGAGCTGACTCCGAGATTTCCTCACTGAGGCCTCCACACTGGAGCTGACTACAGGATCTCCTCACTGACGCCTCCACACTGGAGCTGACGCGGGGATCTCCTCTTTGAAATCTCCACACTGGAGCTGACTCTGGGATCTCACTGAGGCCTTCACACCGGAGCTGACTCTGGGATCTTCTCACTGAGACCTCCACACTGGAGCTGACTAGGGGATCTCCTCACTGAGGCCTCCACACTGGTGCTGACTCTGGGATCTCCTCACTGAGGCCTCCAGACTGGAGCTGCCTCTGGGATCTCCTCACTGAGGCCTTCACACCGGAGCTGACTCTGGGATCTTCTCACTGAGACCTCCACACTAGAGCTGACTCCAGGATCTCCTCACTGAGGCCTCCACACTGGAGCTGACTCTGGGATCTCGTCACTATGACCTCCACACTGGAGCTGACTCCGGGATCTCCTCACTGAGGCCTTCACACTGGAGCTGACTCCGGGATCTCCTCACTGAGGCCTCCACACTGGAGCTGACTCCGGAATCTCCTCACTGAGGCCTCCACACTGGAGCTGACTCCGGGATCTCCTCACTGAGGCCTCCACACTGGAGCTGACTCCGAGATCTCCTCACTGAGGCCTCCACACTGGAGCTGACTCCGGGATCTCCTCACTGAGGCCTCCACACTGGAGCTGACCCCGGGATCTCCTCACTGAGGCCTCCACACTGGAGCTGACTCCGGGATCTCCTCACTGAGGCCTCCACACTGGAGCTGACTCCGGGATCTCCTCACTGAGGCCTCCACACTGGAGCTGACTCCGGGATCTCCTCACTGAGGCCTCCACACTGGAGCTGACTCCGGGATCTCCTCACTGAGGCCTCCACACTGGAGCTGACTCCGGGATCTCCTCACTGAGGCCTCCACACTGGAGCTTACTCTGGGATCTCCTCACTGAGGCCTCCACACTGGAGCTGACTCTGGGATCTCCTCACTGAGGCCTCCACACTGGAGCTGACTCCGGGATCTCCTCACTGAGGCCTCCACACTGGTGCTGACTCGAGGATCTTTTCACTGAGGCCTCCAGACTGGAGCTGACTCCGGGATTTCCTCACTGAGGCCTCCACACTGGACCTGACTCGAGGATCTTCTCACTGAGACCTCCACACTGGAGCTGACTCCGGGATCTCCTCACTGAGGCCTCCACACTGGAGCTGACTCCTGGATCTCCTCACTGAGGCCTCCACACTGGAGCTGACTCTGGGATCTCCTCACTGAGGCCTCCACACTGGAGCTGACTCCGGGATCTCCTCACTGAGGCCTCCACACTGGAGCTGACTCCGGTATCTCCTCACTGAGGCCTCCACACTGGAGCTGACTCCGGGATCTCCTCCCTGAGGCCTCCACACTGGAGCTGACTCCGGGATCTTCTCACTGAGGCCTCCACACTGGAGCTGACTCCGGGATCTCCTCACTGAGGCCTCCACACTGGAGCTGACTCCGGGATCTCCTCACTGAGGCCTCCACACTGGAGCTGACTCCGGGATCTCCTCACTGAGGCCTCCACACTGGAGCTGACTCCGGGATCTCCTCACTGAGGCCTCCACACTGGAGCTGACTCCGGGATCTCCTCACTGATGCCTCCACACTGGAGCTGACTCCGGGATCTCCTCACTGAGGCCTCCACACTGGAGCTGACTCCGGGATCTCCTCACTGAGGCCTCCACAATGGAGCTGACTCCAGGATCTCCTCACTGAGGCCTCCACACTGGAGCTGACTCCGGGATCTCCTCACTGAGACCTCCACCCTGGAGCTGACTCCGGGATCTCCTCACTGAGGCCTCCACACTGGAGCTGACTCCGGGATCTCCTCACTGAGGCCTACACACTGGAGTTGACTCCGGGATCTCCTCACTGAGGCCCTCACACTGGAGCTGACTCCGGGATCTCCTCACTGAGGCCTCCACACTGGAGCTGACTCTGGGATCTCCTCACTGAGGCCTCCACACTGGAGCTGACTCCGGGATCTCCTCACTGAGGCCTCCACACTGTAGCTGACTCCGGGATCTCCTCACTGAGGCCTCCACACTGGAGCTGACTTTGGGATCTCCTCACTGAGGCCTCCACACTGGAGCTGACTCTGGGATCTCCTCACTGAGGCCTCCACACTGGAGCTGACTCCGGGATCTCCTCACTGAGGCCTCCACACTGGAGCTGACTTTGGGATCTCCTCACTGAGGCCTCCACACTGGAGCTGACTCAAGGATCTTTTCACTGAGGCCTCCAGACTGGAGCTGACTCCGGGATCTCCTCACTGAGGCCTCCACACTGGACCTGACTCAAGGATCTTCTCACGGAGGCCTCCACACTGGAGCTGACTCCAGGATCTCCTCACTGAGGCCTCCAGACTGGAGCTGACTCCGGAATCTCCTCATTGAAACCTCCACACTGGAGCTGACTCCGGAATCTCCTCATTGAAACCTCCACACTGGAGCTGACTCTGGGATCTCCTCACAGCCTGTAATCTGGAGGAATATGAATTCTTCATCTCTAGATTTGTGATATCAGTAATTCCCTCCAGCACTGATCGTTTAGTTTTGTCTGAATTTTACTTTTCCCATCCTAGGCGCGGCACTGACATCTGTGAAGTGCAGATGGAGCCTCGCGGGGAGAAGCGTCACAGAGCGCGGCCGACAGTTGTCATGAGTGGGGCCGCCATGTCGCGGGCTCTGCAGGGTGGATGTGTTGTCATTGATGTCACTTTTGTGATGTAAATTCTCATAATAACCAAGAATCAGCAAAGCATTAGTGCATGCCCTCATCATCTCCCGCCTGGACTACAGTAACCTGCTCTGTGGCCTCCCTTCTAACACTCTTGCACTCCTACAATCTATTGTACACTATGCCGCCTGATTAATCCGCCTCCCCCTGCTTCTCCCCGACCGCTCCTCTCTGCCAATCCCTTCACTGGCTTCCCATTACCCAACAACTCTAGTTGCTCAAAGACTGCAATTCAAAATCCTAACTGTGACATACAAAGTCATCCATAACCTGTCTCCTCCTTACATCTGTGACCTAGTCTCCCGATACTTACCTGTACGTAACCTCAGATCCTCACAAGATCTCCTTCTCGACTGCTCTCTTATCTCCTCTTCCCACAATCGTATACAAGATTTCTCCGGTGCCGCCCCCATACACTGCAATGCTCTAACCCAACATATCAGATTCTAACCTACCGTGTAACCTTCAAAAGGAACCTGAAGATCCACCTCTTCCGACAAGCTTACAACCTGCAGTAACCCACTACACTGCTGCACAACCAGCTCTGTCCTCACCCATCTCTTGTAGACTATGAGCCCTCGCAGACAGGGACCTCACTCCTCTTGTAGACTGTGAGCAGTCATGGGCAGGGACCTCACTCCTCCTGTAGACCGTGAGCCCTCACAGGCAGGGTCCTCTCTCCTCCTGTAGACTATGAGCCCTCGTAGACAGGGACCTCTCCCGTAGACTGTGAGCCCTCGTAGGCAGGGACCTCTCTCCTGTAGCCTGTGAGCCCTCTTGGGTGTGGTCCTCTCCTCCTGTAGACTGTGAGCCCTCGCAGGCAGAATCCTCTCTTCTCCTGTAGACAGTGAGCCTTTGCAGGCAGAGTCTTCTCTCCTCCTGTAGACTATGAGCCCTCGTAGACAGTGACCTCTCTCCTGTAGACTATGATCCTTCGCAGGCAGGGATCTTTCTCCTGTAAACTGTTAGCCCTCACAGGCAGAGTCCTCTCTCCTCCTGTAGACTGTGAGCCCTCGTAGGCAGAGTCCTCTCTACTGTAGACTGTGAGCCCTCGCAGGCAGGGTCCTCTCTCCTCCTGTAGATTGTGAGCCCTTGAAGGCAGAGTCCTCTCTCCTGTAGACTGTGAGCCCTCGTAGGCAGGGTCCTCCCTCCTCCTGTAGACGGTGAGCCCTCGCAGGCAGAATCCTCTCTCCTCCTGTAGACTGTGAGCCCTCGTAGGCAGGGTCCTCCCCCCTCCTGTAGATTGTGAGCCCTCACTGGCAGAGTCCTCTCTCCTCCAGTAGACTGTGAGCCCTTGTAGGCATAGTCCTCTCTCCTCCTGTAGGCTGTGATTCCTCGCAGGCAGGGTCCTTTCTCCTCCTGTAGACTGTGAGCCCTCGCGGGCAGGGAACTCTCTCTTCCTGTAGACTGTGAGCCCAAGCGGGCAAGGACCTCTCTCCTGTAGATTGTGAGCCCTCGCGGGCAGGGACCTCTCTCCTCCTGTAGACTGTGAGCCCTCGCGGGCAGGGACCTCTCTCCTCCTGTAGATTGTGAACCCTCGTGGGCAGGGACCTCTCTCCTCCTGTAGACTGTGAGCCCTCGCGGGCAGGGTCCTCTCTCCTCCTGTACCAGTATATGCCTTGTAGTGTTTATGATTATTGTACTTGTTCCTGTTATGTATACACCTTTTCACATGTAACGTGCCATGGAATAAATGAAGCTATAATAAATTATAATAATGTCATCCGCGTTATGGTCACAGATCTCCTCTACGATATAGTTTTTTTTTATGTTATTTATTTAAGTAATTTTAAAAAGCTGCATGCAGTTCCTCCTATTTTGATACACAGCCACGCTTTATCTGTACTGGGTATCATAATATGGGGGACCCTACACCAAATGTTTATTTTTACACCATAATAGGGAAGCACATAGCGTCTCTTATTGAAAGCAGTTAGATGCTGTTACACAGAGTGGGGGTGTGGTCTGACTGCAACCAATCAGACATGGGGACTGCCAGTGGGCGGGGGAAGCTGTGCATATGCATGATGTTAATGAGCAGCCCTGTAAGTGGCATTAGAGCCACGCCGGAGATTCGGTAAGTATAATGCGCCAGCTCCACTACCCCTATCCCTTCTACCAGCATTTTAACCCCTTCACGACCGCGGGCAGTAAAATTACGTCCTATTTTAACGTGACTTAACGACCAGGGACGTAATTTTACTGCCTAAACTTCATTTGATTGCCGTGGCCATAGCAACGGCTTTCAAATGATGTCCCCTGCTGTTTCTTACAGCAGGGGACCTTTGCTTGACCCCAGGGGGGGTGGCATCGCCACCCCCTATCGACGATCGATGTGATTGGCTGTTCAAATCTGAACCGCCAACCACATCGATCGCACTAATTTCGGCAAAAATAATGCCCGAATTAGTGCGATCCTGTGAGATCCAGCTATGAGATGCCGCAGCTGCTGCAGCATATCATAGGTGGACCTCAAACATGCCGCCCCCAGCCCCTGCAGCACTGATTGGAGCGATCGTGCTATGACGCGCAATCGCTCCAATCAGTGTGCAGTGGGGCGGTCTGATCTGCCGGTGGCCGCCCTCCCCAGGCCTGTACTGCTCTGGGGACCCTCCCCCAACATGGCTGCAGCGTGGAGTGGCTGGTACTTTTGGTACCACGCCACCGCTGCTGCCGCCGCAGACGCCGCCTCTGCTGTCACCGCGCCAGCTCCAAAGGTAAGTATTGTGCTCCGGCGATGGCCCCTGCGCGCTCCCGTGAAGGCCCCTGCGCGCTCCCGTGAAGGCCCCTGCCCGTGCCCCCCCAGATCTGCCCCCCTACGCCCCGATCTGCCCCCCTACGCCCCGATCTGCCCCCCGGCATCCCGATCTGCTCCCCACGCGATCTGCCTGCCTCCTCTGTCATCTGCTTCCAAGGTTCCTTCCTTCTGCCTTTGCTTCTCCGCCCCCTCTGCTCTCCCTCTAACCCCCCCCCATCTGCCCCCCCCTCTCCCCATCCCCCCCCCCTCTCCCCATCCCCCCCCCTGCCCCCCCCGACGTCCTCTTACCTGCCTTCACGGGTCGTCCGAGGTCTTCACTGGCCCGATCACATCTGCCTCCATCTGGGTCCTTCTGCTGATCTGTCCAACGTCCTGCCTGCTGCTGGTGTAAAGCTGTCTATCTCACTGCCTTCTTGTTCCTCTGCAACTCTTCTGGTCAGTGATCCTCTTGGTACTGTGAGTATAACTTTTTTTTTTTTTTTTTATTGTATCTTGTCCATTTTTACACTTCATCTGTCCGTGCGTCCCGCCAAGCGCTGATCAGGGATGCAGATAACGGATCTGCATCCGTGGTCAGTTTTTGGCATGACTTTTTTCCGTATTCGCGACGCTTTTTGTATCGCGTCCGTCCGTGCGTCCCGCCGAGCGCTGATCAGGGATGCAGATAACGGATCGGCATCCCTGCTCAATTTTTGGCGTGACTTTTTTCCGTATTCGCGACAATTTTTGTATGGCATCAGTCCGTGCGTCCCGCCGAGCGCTGATCAGGGATGCAGATAACGGATCGGCATCCCTGCTCAATTTTTGGCGTGACTTTTTTCCGTATTCCCGACGCTTTTTGTATCGCATCCGTCCGTGCGTCCCGCCGAGCGCTGATCAGGGATGCAGATAACGGATCGGCATCCCTGCTCAATTTTTGGCGTGACTTTTTTCCGTATTCGCGACAATTTTTGTATGGCATCCGTCCGTGCGTCCCGCCGAGCGCTGATCAGGGATGCAGATAACGGATCGGCATCCCTGCTCAATTTTTGGCGTGACTTTTTTCCGTATTCCCGACGCTTTTTGTATCGCGTCCGACCGTGCGTCCCGCCGAGCGCTGATCAGGGATGCAGATAACGGATCGGCATCCCTGCTCAATTTTTGGCGTGACTTTTTTCCGTATTCCCGACGCTTTTTGTATCGCATCCGTCCGTGCGTCCCGCCGAGCGCTGATCAGGGATGCAGATAACGGATCGGCATCCCTGCTCAATTTTTGGCGTGACTTTTTTCCGTATTCGCGACAATTTTTGTATGGCATCCGTCTGTGCGTCCCGCCGAGCGCTGATCAGGGATGCACATAACATATCTGCATCCATGGTCAATTTTTGGCGTGACTTTTTTTTTTATGTATCCCCGACGCTTTTTTTATCGCATCCGACCGTGCGTCCTGCAGCGACCGATCAGTGCACTGCGTCTGTGCGTTTGAAAAGTCAAATGGCGCTCCTTCTCTTCTGAGCCCCGCCATGCGCCCAAACAATTACTTTCCACCACATATGAGGTATCTGCGTACTCAGGAGAAAATGCACAATACGTTTTATGGTGCATTTTTTCCTGATAGCCTTGTGAAAAAAAAAGCTACCTAGTTGAAGCAACCGTTTTGTGGTAAAAAAATTTTTTTTCTTTTCACGGCTCAACGCTATAAACTTCTGTGAAGCCCCCAGGTGTTCAAAGTGCTCACCAAACATCTAGAAAAATTATTTGAGGGCTCTAGTTTCCAAAATGGTGTCACTTGTGGGGGAGCTCCACTGTTTAGGCACCATAGGGGGTCTCCAAACGTGACATGGCGTCCGCTAATGATTCCAACCAATTTTGCTGTCAAATGGCGCTCCTTCTCTTCTGAGCCCCGCCATGCGCCCAAACAATTACTTTCCACCACATATGATGTATCTGCGTACTCAGGAGAAAATGCACAATACATTTTATGGTGCATTTTTTCCTGTTACCCTTGTGAAAAAAAAAGCTACCTAATTGAAGCAACCGTTTTGTGGTAAAAAAATTTTTTTTTCTTTTCACGGCTCAACGCTATAAACTTCTGTGAAGCCCCCAGGTGTTCAAAGTGCTCACCAAACATCTAGAAAAATTATTTGAGGGCTCTAGTTTCCAAAATGGGGTCACTTGTGGGGGAGCTCCATTGTTTAGGCACCTCAGGGGGTCTTCAAACCTGACATGGCGTCCGCTAATGAGTGCAGCTAATTTTGCATTTAAATGGCGCTCCTTGCCTTCCGAGCACTGCCGTGTGTCCAAACATTTGATTTCCACCACATATGAGGTATCTGCGTACTCAGGAGAAAATGGACAATACATTTTATGTTGCATTTTTTCCCGATACCCTTGTGAAAAAAAAGCTACCTAGTTGAAGCAACAGTTTTGTGGTAAAAAAAATTTTTTTTTCTTTTCACGGCTCAACGTTATAAACTTCTGTGAAGCCCCCAGGTGTTCAAAGTGCTCATCAAACATCTAGAAAAAATATTTGAGGGCTCTAGTTTCCAAAATGGGGTCACTTGTGGGGGAGCTCCATTGTTTAGGCACCTCAGGGGGTCTTCAAACCCGACATGGCGTCCGCTAATTAGTGCAGCTAATTTTGCGTTCAAAAATTCAAATGGCGCTCCTTGCATTCCGAGCACTGCCGTGTGTCCAAACATTTGATTTCCACCACATATGAGGTATCTGCGTACTCAGGAGAAAATGGACAATATATTTTATGTTGCATTTTTTCCCAATACCCTTGTGAAAAAAAAGCTACCTAGTTGAAGCAACAGTTTTGTGGTAAAAAAAAATTTTTTTCTTTTCACGGCTCAACGTTATAAACTTCTGTGAAGCCCCCAGGTGTTCAAAGTGCTCATCAAACATCTAGAAAAAATATTTGAGGGCTCTAGTTTCCAAAATGGGGTCACTTGTGGGGGAGCTCCATTGTTTAGGCACCTCAGGGGGTCTTCAAACCCGACATGGCGTCCGCTAATTAGTGCAGCTAATTTTGCGTTCAAAAATTCAAATGGCGCTC
Source organism: Anomaloglossus baeobatrachus (assembly GCF_048569485.1). Classification (NCBI taxonomy): domain Eukaryota; kingdom Metazoa; phylum Chordata; class Amphibia; order Anura; family Aromobatidae; genus Anomaloglossus; species Anomaloglossus baeobatrachus. The sequence goes on from NC_134353.1 coordinate 966,755,461, forward strand.
CTTGCATTCCAAGCACTGCCGTGTGTCCAAACATTTGATTTCCACCACATATGAGGTATCTGCGTACTCAGGAGAAAATGGACAATACATTTTATGTTGCATTTTTTCCCGATACCCTTGTGAAAAAAAAAGCTACCTAGTTGAAGCAACAGTTTTGTGGTAAAAAATTTTTTTTTTCTTTTCACGGCTCAACGTTATAAACTTCTGTGAAGCCCCCAGGTGTTCAAAGTGCTCATCAAACATCTAGAAAAAATATTTGAGGGCTCTAGTTTCCAAAATGGGGTCACTTGTGGGGGAGCTCCATTGTTTAGGCACCTCAGGGGGTCTTCAAACCCGACATGGCGTCCGCTAATGAGTGCAGCTAATTTTGCGTTCAAAAATTCAAATGGCGCTCCTTCCCTTCCGAGCTCCGCTGTGCACCCAAACAATTGATTTTTACCACATATGGGGTATCGGCGTACTCAGGAGAAAATGCACAATAAATTGTATTGTGTACTTTCTCTTTTCTCCCTTGTGAAAATGAAATTTTTATGGCTAAAGTAACATTTTTGTGTTAAAAAGTAAAATTTTCATTTTTTCCTTCCACATTGCTTTGGTTCCTGTGAAGCACCTAAAGGGTTAATAAACTTTTTGGATGTGGTTTTGAGCAGAGTGAGGGGTGCAGTTTTTAGAATGGGGTCACTTTTGGGTATTTTCTGTCACCTCGGTCTCTCAAAGTCACCTCAAATGTGATGTGGTCCCTAAAAAAAATTATTTTCTAAATTTTGTTGGAAAAATGAGAAATTGCTGATGAACTTTGACCCCTTCTAACTTCCTAACGAAAAAAAAATTTGTTTCGAAAATTGCGCTGATGTAAAGTAGACAAGTGGGAAATGTTATTTAGTAACTATTTTGTGTGACATATTTCTCAGATTTATGGGCATAAATTTTCAAAGTTTGAAAATTGCGAAATTTTCAAAATTTTCGCCAAATTTCCTAAATTTTCACAAATAAACGCAAAAAATATCGGCCTAAATTTACCACTGACATGAAGTACAATATGTCACGAAAAAACAATCTCAGAATCGCCAGGATCCGTTGAAGCGTTCCAGAGTTATAACCTGTCAAAGTGACACTGGTCAGAATTGCAAAAAATGGCCCGGTCATTAGGGTGTTTTAGTGGCCGGGGGTGAAGGGGTTAAAGCTGCGGATTCTGGTCCCCATAAACGTATATGGGGTCCGGCCGGGATCAATTCCGGGCCCGAATCTGGTTGGATCCATGAATCCCGGGTATCTGCGCAATTCTGCCCATCACTATTTCTAAGGCGTTATCACATCCACAAGGGCGTGATAACATGCTCGGTGGGCTGAATACTCTGAGGAAATAACTCCCCATCGACTTGTCTAGGGGGTAATTTGATATCGTAACTGGAGTTTAGAAATACTAAAGATCTGTTTATGTGCAATGTAATAAAGGGAGTGTAAGGCAGGGAATGTAGATAGGTGCACACAGCTGCTGGTGGTCCGGGGGCGTGGGGGACCTGACACTTTGCTTTTAAAACAGATTGTTTTTGAAGAAGGGAAATTCTAGATGGAATTTGTCACCAACGTGTTCACTCCAGGCCGAGAAGAAAGGGCGCCAACTTACAAAACCATGGAGGCCATACAAAGCACGAGATGTAGCAGCTTTGATGTGGGGTGTACTCATTATTGCATCAACTAATCTGAGTAAAACTGGAGATTTTGTAATGAATGTTATATTATTAATAGTGATGGGTGAATAGTGAGTATTTGTATTCAGATTATTCGTAACGAATCCCAAAGTATTATTCCTGTACTCATCACGAATAGCGAACTTAAAGCAAGTCACTGGGGAACCCGAGCATTTCTCTTGCCGTGATGAACACTGGAATAGTCCTCAATATTCGGTAAGCATTATCCCAACATGAATAGTGACTGGATCAGGGGGCTTATAATGTTATTCCTTTGCGATCTCCTAGGTGTCGTGATCAATAGCAATCGCGGCACATAGAAGGTAATGTAATCTATTCTACACTATGCTGCCCGGCTAATCCACCTGTCCCCCCCGCTACTTGCCGACCTCTCCTCTCTACTACTAAGAAATCCCATTCCCCTCTCCACCCATGCCTCAACGTTCAGTCAGGCAGGATTTCCCAACAGATCTTTCTTCCTCTTTTCCTAAGGGAACACAGTACCCTTAGTATTTGGAAATGGCAGAAGTAAGTCAAGGGGGGACTGTTGAGGGTACGAATTGAGTAACCTAAAATACTTAATTCAGCCATTTCATAGACCCAAAAATGTGGTTTGGTTAATGTAATCTAACCATTTACAAATGTTTTTGTCTCCTACTAACTCATATGAATATATTCAGTGATTTTCCTTAATATAAAATACTAGTTATGGATTCTCTCATCTCGGGAAAAGTTTTGGAAGAGCCTATCCCATCAGGCTGGTGTCTCCCCGGCCTAGTCTGCTGAGCACTGGTAATGACACGCGAGTTGACGTCACATCTCAGAAACCAATGGACCCGACACAATCGAAGCAGAAAGCGGCCCCTATTCAACCCATTATCCCAGAAGGTTTTTCCAAGTCTGTGCCACAAACTGTTCACATGAAGCCTCATCATGTTTTGTTTTGGGGTTTTTTTATCAAGTGCAGATTATCCAGGTTCACAAAGTGGCCATAAGTGGACTAGCACTGACTAAGCATCCTTGTTTTTGTTTCATATCCGGAAAGAAGAACCAGGGACAATTTCCAAATGTCCTTTTGTTTTTTTTTGTTTTTTAATTATGTGCTAATTTTTAAATAAGGTTTAGATTCAATTTTTCTTAATCAGGATAATGTGCCCTAATGAGAGTAATAACGCCAATTCTAATAGCCCCTATAGATCATAGAGTTATGTTTAATAAATAAAAATAAGTATTTAAGGGGGGGAGCTAAAGCCTATAGTGTTAAATTAAACAACAATCCCATAGAAAGCCCACATATATAGATATGGATATAATTAAAGTCCCAAATAATAAAATATATCTAACTGGGGAACATTTTTAAATTTAAGGTTAATAATATTCACAGATATTTTATTAAGGGGGGGACTGTGGAGGTCACCTGAGCTGTAGTATGTTTGTTTAAACGTAATAAGAATATCTGTGTATATAACTAATCAAAATGTAGATGTAGATGCAAAATTATCTGTCTGTCTATGTAGCAATTGCACAGACCTAAAGTATAATTCAAAGTTGTATAGTCATGAAGGAGTTAACCAAAGATAATGAAGCCAAAATGTGAAGCTATATTATCTTATCAGTAGTGTCCACACAGAAAGAATGTTTTAATGAACAGATGTATTGTACAAATGTTGGGAGAAAATGGCACTCCTTTTTAACTTCAAGGTTATTCATGCTTACAGTATAATTGGATCTATCTTATTAAACTAGTTCAGTTGGTGACGCTGGCTGAAAAGAGAGCATGTCTGTGTTCTTTGTCTTATATACATTGATATATATATATTGGCACTGATATACAGCTAATACGGCATCGTCTCTGGATATCCCAAATGAAGACTCCATTAGCAGTCTTCAACGCAAATTCCTCCCTTGACACCACCTCTTCCGACAAGCCTACAACCTGCCGTAACCCTCAGTCTGATATAACGCCGCACAACCAGCTCTACCCTAACCTACTGTATCCTCACCTATCCCTCGTAGACTGTGAGCCCTCGCGGACAGGGACCTGTATGCTCCTGTACCAGTCTGTGCCTTGTATGGTTTATGATTATTGTACTTGTCCCTATTATGTATACCCCTTTCCCATGTAAAGCGCCATGGAATAAATGGCGTTATAATAATAAATAATAATAATAAAAAGCAGTGTGCTCCTTCTCTTACCCCTCCAGCTCCCTCATGACAAAATTGTCATTGCAGCTGGAGGTCACATGATGACCTCTGGAGCTGCCATGTACAGTTGGCTGTCAGATCCAGCGTGCAGCAGCAAGGACATGCAATCTGTCAGCCTGACAATAAGGGGTACTTTGCACACTACGATATCGCAGGTGCGATGTCGTTGGGGTCAAATCGAAAGTGACGCACATCCGGCGTCACTGTCGATATCATAGTGTGCAAATCTTTTATGATACGATTAACGAGCGCAAAAGCGTCGTTATCGTATCATCGGTGTAGTGTCCGACATTTTCATAATGCCGGTGCAGCGACAGGTACGATGTTGTTCCTCGTTCCCCTGCGGCAGCACACATCGCTGTGTGTGAAGCTGCAGGAGCGAGGAACATCTCCTACCTGCGTCACCGCGGCTCACGCCGGCTATGTGTAAGTAAGGAGGTGGGCGGGATGTTTACGTCCCGCTCATCTCCGCCCCTCCGCTTCTATTGGCCGCCTGCCGTGTGACGTCGCACGACCCGCCCCCTTAGTAAGGAGATGGTTCGCCGGTCAGAGCGACGTCGCAGGGCAGGTGAGTGCATGTGAAGCTGCCGTAGCGATAATGTTCGATACGGCAGCAATCACAAGATATCGCGACGGGGGCGGGGACTATCGCTGCAGCGTCGGTAAAAAAACCCACAAAATGCATGACTGGATCCTTTACAAATGCGTTGTCATTTCATTGCATTTCCAATGGAATCGCGGCAATATGCGTTCACTTGCGGTTGCGTGCGGCACACACTGGATCCAGTGAGATGCAGTATTTTGTCTGAGGTAAAATACTGTATCTCATCGGATCCTTCATATTGCGGCGGTACCTGCAATGCTTTTCAATGAGCCGGATCATGCTCTACTGGAAGTCACCGCATTCTGGTAGGCAGGATCCTGTTTTCAGTACTGAGCATGCCCAGAAAGTAGTTCCTCCCACGTGCTTTCTAGTGCAGCTGCATTAGTTGAAGAAAGAAGACAGAAGAAAGAAGACCAGGATCGTTGAGGGGTGAGAGGGAGCAATAAAGATGCAGTCCCTGAGTGTGTCTGTGTATTTATTTCTAATAAAATATTTTTTCTCTGTGTGGTGTCTTTTTTTAACCCTTTATTGGAGATTCTTAATGGCAGGGTCAAACTTGGCCTGACATTAATAATCTTGGGCTTTATATCAGCTGGTAAAACAAAGCTGGTATTAAACCCTTATTCTCCAGCGTGCTACCCGGCACCAGGGCCGCTGGAAGAGTTGGGTACAGCGCCAGATGATGACGCTTCTATGAAAGCGTCATTTTCTGGGGTGGCTGCAGACTGCAATTCGCAGCGGGGGGGGGGGGCAGAAAGCTTGGGCTACCCTGTTCTGCGGATTCAAATCCCCAGCTGCCTAGTTGTACCTGGCTGGATAAAAAAAATTTGGCGAAGCCCACATCTTTTTTTTTTTTTTTTATTTCATGAAATTTATGAAATGTTAAAAAAGGGCTTCCCTATATTTTTGGTTCCCAGCTGGGTACAAATAGGCAGCTGGGGGTTGAGGGCAGCCCGTTCCTGCTTGCTGTACCTGGCTAGCACACAAAAAATATGGCGAAGCCCACACTCCTTTTTTTATTTTTGTTTTTTGGGCAAAACAAAAACAAAACAAAAGGCTTCCCTGGATTTTCCATTGCCAGTGAAGGTAACACCATGCAGTGGGGGTTAGCAGCCAGTAGCTGCTTGGGTTACCCTTAGCAATAGAAAATGCAACAGGAGCCCACACTTATTTTTTTACCCCTAACCCTAGGGTTAGGTGTTTTTTTTTGTTTTTTTTTAATGAATTAAAAAAACAAATAGACATGGGCTTCGTCCGAGCATTTTACTGCTTACTCATCCCTACTCCTGACCACATAGCCAGCAGAACAAGTAATCAGATCAGCTGACTCCACTGTCGGCTGATTACTTGTTCTGTGTCCCCCTGCATCAATCGCAGCGTGTGCGGGCTGTGGAATTCAGCGGAGTTCGGCCAGCACTGGAGTCAGCTGATCTGAACTCAGCTGACCTCACAGCCCGCACACGCTGCAATGGATGCAGCGGGACACAGAACAAGTAATCGACCGACACTGGAGTCAGCTGATATGAACTCAGCTGAACTCCAAACCACACAGCCCGCAAATGGTCACTGGTGATCGAAAGTAGGCAGAGACTGCTGTTAACCTGTATCAATCGCAGTGTGTGCGGGCTGTGAGATCAGGAGTCAGCTGACTCTAGTGCCGGCCAATAAGGAGGATCTGGTAAAATAACAATTGCGGTTGCATGCGTTGCACATGCAATCCACAGGATTCGGTCATATGCGTTTTGCGTATTTTTGCCGACCGGCAAACAAATGCTGATGTGAAACCAGCCTAAGATGTTTAATTATCTCCGTTTCTCTCCAGATTTCTAAACTGCTCGTATTTGCAATTGTTTAGAAAACAAATATCTCATGGTCATAACTTGCTTGTGATGAAACCGTCCTCTCTTCTAGAACCCGTCACCTTTCCTTCCATCCAGTGAGGCCGGCCTCTCTCTACAGCAATCCAGCTGGAGGACTTTCTTTTCAGAAGCCCCATGCACTGTTTCAGCTTTGACCCGGGGAGGTGAAGGACTGTTGGGTTCTGGTTTGAATGACCAAGTCGTTAGAGAAATTATTTCTTGAGGCACAAATTTTGTGCAAAATGCAATAACAGGCGATCAAAACGTAGCATCTGCGCAAAAATGGTACCATTAAAAAGTCAGCTCGAGATGAAAAAATAAGCCATCACTGAGCCATAGATCCCAAAAAATGAGAACGCTACGGGTTTCGGAAAATGGCACAAAACGTATGCCACTTTTATTGGACAAGCATGTGAAATTTTTTTTAACCCCTTAGATACAAGTAAACCAATACATATTTGGTGTCTACAAACTCGCACCGACCTCAGGCATCACAACAACACATCAGTTTTACCATATAGAGAACACGGTGAATAAAATACCCCAAAAACTATTGTGCGATCAGTTTTTTTGCAGTTTTTCCACACTTGGAATTTTTTTGCTGTTTCCCAGTACACTACATGGTAAAACTTATGGTTTCATTTAAAAGTACAACTCGTCCCGGAAAAAAACAAGCCCTTATATGGCAAAATTGACGGAAAAATAAAAACGTTATGGCTCGGAAGAAGGGGAGCAAAAAAACAACGGAAAAACGGAAACCGCCCAGGGGCTGAAGGGCTTAAGCAATAGAGATTGTTGCTTTATTTATCCCAGAAAATTGGCAGCATTTATTATCCTTGTTCCTTTGTGCAATACTATAGGTTCTGTGCAATATATTTATCATTATTATTATTTATTATTATTATTATTATTTATTATTATAGCGCCATTAATTCCATGGCACTTTACAAGTGAATAAGGCTATACATAAAAACTAGTATAACAATCATTAACAGTACAAAACAGACTGGTATAGGAGGAGAGAGGACCCTGCCCGCGAGGGCTCACAGTCTACAGGAGGAGAGGTTAGGGTACAATAGGTGAGGACAGAGCTGGTTGTGCAGTGCAGTACTGGACTGAGGGTTATTGTAGGTTGTAGGCTTGTTGGAAGAGATGGGTCTTGAGGTTCTTCTTGAAGCTTTCCACGGTAGGGGAGAGTCTGATATGCTGAGTTACAGCGTTCCAGAGTATGGGGGAGGCATGGGAGAAATCTTGTATGTGATTGTGGGAAGAGGAGATAAGAGAGGAGTAAAGAAGGATATCTTTTGAGGATCTGAGGTTCCCTTCAGGTAGGTACCAGGAGACTAGGTCACAGATGTAAGGAGGAGACAGGTTGTGGATGGCTTTGTATGTCATGGTTAATGTTTTGAACTGAAGTCGTTGGGGGATGGGAAGCCAGTGAAGGGATTGGCAGAGTGGTGAGGATGGGGAATAGCGAGGGGAGAGGTGGATTAAGTGGCCTGCAAAGTTCAGGATAGATTGGAGGGGTGCAAGAGTGTTGGAAGGGAGGCCAGAGAGCAGGAGGTGGAAGATGATGAGGGCATGTAGTAATGTTTTTGCTGATTCTTGGTTAAGTAATGCACGGATCCGGGAGATATTTTTGAGTTGTAGTCGGCATGAGGTGAAGAGGGCTTTGATGTGTGGCTTTAAGGATAGAGCAGAGTCGAGGGTTACTCCAAGGCAACGAGCTTGTGAGACTGGGGAGAGTGAGCAGCCATCAACTTTGATGGATAGGCTTGGTGAAGGAGTTGAATGAGGAGGAAAGACAATGAATTCTGTTTTGTCCATGTTAAGCTTTAGGAATCGCGCAGAGAAGAAAGATGAAATAGCAGAGACACATTATTTGGCTTTCTATAGCATATGATTTCCATGTTGGGTTGGGGCAATAATTTTTCCTATTTATTAGGATACATTTGCACTAGTTCAGACCCCTTTTTTCCTTCTTTTTCACAACAGGGACCTCTAGTGGTTACACCTGAGAATTGTATCTCTTTAGGTAGATAATCTTTTGACAGCATTTTGTGGGCATCTGTTTCCTGACGCATTTGCACATGTGGTGCAATAATATTTGAATTATCAGTGTTGTGATATTTTTCACCCCAACCTGTATACAGGAATATTTGGATCAACCGTCTGTATTTATTTTCTCATAAAAAATGTTTGGTTTTTTTGCACAAATTGTGACTTCTATTGTCCTGTGTATGCACTTTATATTCTGAAAAAAAACAATTTTTTTTTTTTTTTTTAACATCTTTTGATTTTTGTATGGTGGACATTGAATTGTTTTTCCTGATGTAAACACGTGCTTATACGGATGATATAATGAGGAGGAATGTTCTACGCATATCCCCGTTCATTTTTGTAAATTATTTGACTTATTTTTAAAACTTTTCAATAAACAAATTTTTTTTAATCAAATAATTTTTATTAAACTTTTAATTTGATATAACAAATAAATTCCACATACACGCAGGTATGCAAAACAATCCCCCCCCCCCCCAAACCCAATCCTCTATTCTTTCAACAATCAGAATATTCGTTTGTATATTTCACAATCAAAGACAATTACAAAAAATACAGTTAGGCTCGACCGGTAATCCGGCAACAGCTAACACATAACGGACCAGAGCGCCTACACTCCGACCCGACGTTTTGAACCACTCAAAATTATTTAGAATTATTTAAAAGAAAAAGTATTTATTTCGGCTTTAAACCCAGTGTGGTGTATAGGCTGATGAAGGGCTAGCCATTGCTAATTTGATCTGGCCAGTTTTCTTGGTTTACCTAAGGCACAGGTCTGCAGATATCATACATTCTACAAATTCAAGGACGTAATTTACATTCTTGCTCATCATAGTATCATAGTATCATAGTTTTTAAGGTTGAAGGGAGACTCTAAGTCCATCTAGTTCAACCCGTAGCCATCTCTATCCTAAGTTCTAAGCATAAACATTCAAAATACATTTTGTTACAACTTTTAACTCTTGATATTTCTAACAGTCTCTTGATCTGATCCCAAACACCTATGGGGAAATTGTGAAGAGACAAGTTGCGCTTCACTCTCCATCCGGCATCCAGGCTCTAAAAGAGCTCGTTCTTGAAGGGAAAAAAGATGGAAGTTGTAATGTTGCCAACTCGTTCATTCCAGACATAGAAGACTTAGTGCGGTCCTTAAAAATCATGGAGGCCATCCAAAATAGTACATGTAGTAGTTTTAATGTGGGATGTATTTTTTTTTTTGCATTAATTAATTTAAGCAAAACTGAAGATTCTGTAATTAGTTATATTATTAACATTATTTTCAAGTTATTAGTGAAAAAATGTTTTGTGTTGTAAACATTGTTGAAATTGTTTGCGTTGAGATATTTATTAAAATCTCACCTATCAAAGGGGGTGTACTCATTTAAGCTTAGCACGGTTTATTAAAATCTACAAAACATAATTACATTTTTTTTTTACTGTATGTCTTTTCTCATGTCTAACAAGACGGGATTCATGTATAAAAGATTTCCCCCATTGTAAATATGGCTATGGCTTCTCTCTTTTGTGACTTTTCATATGTCTCACAAAATTTGATTGATCTGTAAAGCCTTTTTCACATTCTGAACATGAATACGGCTTCTCTCCTGTGTGAATTCGCTTGTGTATCACAAGACATGATTTACTTGTAAAAGAATTCCCACATTCTGAACATGAATACGGCCTCTCTCCTGTGTGACTTCGCTCGTGTATCACAAGACTTGGTTTATATATAAAAGATTTCCCACATTCTGAACATGAATACGGCCTCTCTCCTGTGTGACTTCGCTCGTGTATCTCAAGACCTGATTTAGTTGTAAAAGATTTCCCACATTCTGAACATGAATACGGCCTCTCTCCTGTGTGAATTCGCTTATGTTCCACAAGATTTGATTTCTGTATAAAAGATTTCCCACATTCTGAACATGAATACGGACTCTCTCCTGTGTGACTTCGCTCATGTTTCACAAGACCTGACTTACTTGTAAAAGATTTCCCACATTCTGAACATGAATATGGCCTCTCTCCTGTGTGACTTCGCTCGTGTGACACAAGAACCGATTTATCTGTAAAACATTTCTCACAGTGTGAACATGAATATGGCCTCTCTCCTGTGTGACTTCGCTCGTGTCTCTCAAGTCCTAATTTAGTTGTAAAAGATTTCCCACATTCTGAACATGAATATGGCTTCTCTTCAATGTGACTTTGCTCGTGTGTCACAAGACTTGATTTCTGTATAAAAGATTTCCCACATTCTGAACATGAATACGGCTTCTCTCCTGTGTGAATTCTCTCATGTGTCACAAGACTTGTTTTATGTATAAAAGATTTCCCACATTCTGAACATGAATACGGCCTCTCTCCAGTGTGACTTTGCTCGTGTGCCACAAGACTTGGTTTATTTGTAAAGCATTTCTCACATTCTGAACATGAATACGGCTTCTCTCCTGTGTGAATTCTCTGATGTGTAAGAATATAATATTTATTTTGAAAGCCCTTTCCACATTGCAAACATGAAAATAATTTCTCCCCTGTGTGAATTCTCTGATGTTTATTAAGACGTGATTTCTTTTTAAAACATTTCCCACATTCTGAACATGAATACGGCTTCAATCCTGTATGAATTCTCTGATGTCTAGCAAGAGTCCCTTTATCTGTGAAGGATTTGCCACATGGTGAACACAAAAACGGCTTTTGTCCTGTGTGAATTCTCTCATGTCTAGCAAATTCTGAATTATTTATAAAGCATTTACCACATTCTGAACAGGAGTATGGCTTCTCTTTGTGCTTTGTTTGTGTTACAAAATTTGAGCTTTTAGTAAGTTGCTTGTCACACTGAAATCTTGGCTCCTCTTTGTCATCTGGAATTGTGGTATTAATCTGAGATTGCTCAGGAGAGGGTTCCTCATGAGTAAGGGGGTTATATGATAGTGAAGTATCATGAAGTCCAGGATGTAAATGAAGGGTAATGAGGTTTTCTCCATTAGAGGGATTCCTGATATCTTCTTTTTTACAATTTAGTGACAAACTGTTATTCTCACAAGGATTTCCTATAAAGATGAAATAGACTGAATGTGATTTTTTTTTCTACAACATAAAAAGGAATTTCCACATTTAGATAGAATAGACAAAGAAAATGGTCTACTGCGGTCTAACACACCAAATGTTGCCAAAGAGAATAAAGTTCATTTTCGCCCAGTTGCGTTTTTGCAGACACTGGGCAGGTAATAAATGCAGATTAACCACATCTCTGCAAGTTAATAGCATTATCTCTGAGGACAGGATCCCTTTATCTTTACTTAATTGGTCGTTATGAATAGGGGTTGACCTGTTCCAGGTTTATCATGGACCAGCACGGACACACAAGTCTCTCTCGTTCCTTCCTTCTTATGTTCTCTCCCTCACCCATTACTTTCAAATTAGGTTTCACAGTTAGGGTTACTTTGCACACTACAACATCGCTGCTGCGATGTCGGTGGGGTCAAATCGAAAGTGACGCACATCCGGCGTCGCAGTCGATATCGAATGTTTATGATACGTTTAACGAGCGGAAAAGCGTCGTAATCGTATCATCGGTGTAGTGTCCGACATTTTCATAATTGCGCTGCAGCGACGGTACGATGTTGTTCCTCATTCCCCTGTGGCAGCACACATCGCTGTGTGAGAAGCCGCAGGAGCGAGGAACATCAGCTTACCTGCGTCACCGCGGTTCACGCCGGCTATGCAGAAGGACGGAGGTGGGAGGGATGTTTACGTCCCGCTCATCTCCGCCCCTCCGCTTCTATTGGCCGCCTGCCGTTTGACGTCGCTGTGACGCCGCACGACCCGCCCCCTTAGGAAGGAGGCGGGTCGCCGGCCAGAGCGACGTCGCAGGGCAGGTGAGTGCATGTGAAGCTGCCATAGCGATAATGTTCGCTACGGCAGTGATCACAAGATATCGCAGCTGCGACGGGGGCGGGGACTATCGCCCTCGGCATCGCTACCATCGGCTTGCGATGTCGCAGCGTGCAAAGTACCCCTTATTGTTTCTTTGGTAGATAATGAGGCCAGCTTCCAGAAGCACAACCAGACATGAGCAAAGCTCTAATAGAAGCTACCCGTGCCTGTTCCAACAGGATCAGAGCCTCAGTTATTGCAAATGAGAAATATATAAATGCCAATATGCTCAATTAGAGCTCTATAAAGAAAGGTCATTTGCTAAAGGCAGCTTTAGGCTTCTTTATCAAAGGTGCGTTTTCCCCTCCGTGTGCCGTGTTTATGGCACACGTGTGTTCTCCGTGTGTTATCCATGATAACACACGGAGAACGGGAACTTTCTACTCACCTGTTCCTGGCGTCGCTGTCCGTGGTGCGGATCTTCGGTCTCCGGTCCTGCCGACTCCCCTCTGCTGCTGCTTCCAGACGCAGTGAAGTGAATATTCAATGAGCATAATGAGCGGCGGTCGGCAACAAGTGACAGCAGCGGCAGAGACAGGAGGGCAGGAGAAGGTGAGTAATGTTTTGGGGTTTTTTTTCGCAGACACATGTCTTTTCTCCAGTGGGTGTCACGCGGAACACTTCCGTGTGGTCCGTGTGTGTTACCTGTGACCCGATTGCGTTCCGTGTGACACCCGTGATGCCGGAGATAAAACGGACATGTCGGCATGAGAAATAAACGGACACATATGTACGGAACAGACACACGTTCTGTGCGAAAATACATACATGTGTTCGATACTATAGGAAGGTCTACGTGTGTGTACGTGTCTCCGGTACGTGAGGAAACGGACCATACACGTACCGGAGGCACGTACATGTGAAAGAGGCCTTAGAGAAAGCAGTGAAGGAAAAAAACTATCCTCCAGATGAAGGGGAACAGAGCTATTCAAACTTAAGCCATTTTTTTCTAAAAACGGTCCAAAACAGTATTGCCTCCTCCACTATAATGATCGCCTCACCCCACCATCATCTCCGCTTCGTCCACCACCACCAATTTCTTCTGCCCCTGGCGGTGAAAACAATTGTTTTGACAGCCCCTTGAGGTAGAGGCTTCAGCTTTTTTCCCTCACGATTTGCTCCTGTGCAAAAAGTATCCAACGATAACTTGAGTGAAAAAATGTACCTCATTGCTTCCCCAAAACAATTCCATCCAGGCTAATTGCATTAAGGACAAAGTATCACCTCCTGCAAGAGGAGGAAAAACCTGGTCCCTTTTGCAATTAGCTATGCTGGATATTTTAGGGACATGGTGTGTAGGATCAGATTTGTTTTCCTCCTTTTGGAGGGAAGTGATACTTTGCCCAGCTGGATTTTTTTTGGGTGATGCAAACCCAGAAACCTCAGAGCCTCAGTTATTGCAATTAAGAAATATATGAATGCCAAATACTCTCATCTACAGCTCTATAAATATAGGACATTTTCTTAAGGCAGATTTAGAAAGACCAGTGAGGATAAAAACTATCCTCCAGATTAAGGCTCTGTGCCCACGTTGCGTATTTGCATGCAGTTACGCTGTGTATTTAACTGCAGCGCAACTGCATGCGTCCTGCATCCCCAGCACAATCTATGAAGACTGTGCATAATCCATGCGCACGTTGCGTTTTAGAATGCAGAGTTTCGGCTGCTGCCAAGACGCTGCGTTCTAAAAAGCAACATGTCACTTCTTTTGTGCATTTTGGTTGCAATGTCGGTCTCTCTGTAGATTGTAGATTGTAATTGTAGAACTGTATTACTTAAAAAAAGGGAATAAAATGTGAAAAATAGGAAAAAAAAAAACAACAAACATTAATCCTGGCAGAGGGGTGCGTCATTCTGGGAGGACTCACGACAGAGACCCAGAGCGACCATATTTGCATATCTATGGATATTAATATTTTTGGGCTCCATTGAAAAACACTTGGAAGCTTCCTGAGGGAGAAACGCGTCGAGGCGGCTATATTTGAAATAAGATGGTTTTTGGAAGGACAAACTACAACAAGGGATACCAGCATCCCTGATATCAATGGATGCGGCTGGTTCATTGGGGTGATATCCCCGGACGTCCTTCTGTATTTCAGTCTTTATGGAGAAATTGGTAGGATAAGATATAGACTCATTACTGGATGGTCTTTCGGCCCTATGCTACCGGAAGCTCTGAATGATGGGCCATATTCCATCCGTGTGACTGCGATTCACCTATACACTGTCTTGGAACTAAAAATGGTCTCTCTGAAAGATTTCCTGTATGTTAGTGCCTTACAGCTCTCAAGGCATTGTATATCCTTTAAGGATCACTAAGGCCGGTTTCACACTTGCGTTGTGAGGCATCTGTCACAGTGCATTGTGTGACGCATGTGATGGATGCGTTGCAAATAGTGTGCTAATAAAGGTAACGGATTCCTTTAAAAGAATGATTTGCGTTGTTTTTTTTTTTAATGTTTCACCGGGAAAAGGAGATTTGCGATCGGGAGAAGAGAGAGCGAGGTGACCGCAAATCCCCTGAGTGACTGCAGTGAGTCGCGCGATCAGCTGTGCCGTCACTCAGGTGACCCGCGTCCACAGCTGCAGTCCTCCACCCGAGAGCTGTGTCCACGGGTCACCTGAATGAGGGCACAGCTGATCGCGCAGCTCACTTCATTTGCTGTGTGGAGCTGATAGAAAGCGGTCGTGTTCTACTGCTGCTCCTGTCAGCTTCATGTAGCAGAGCTGAAAGAGTCGCGGGACCTCGTGTGGATTACGCCGGACCTGGAGGGGTATTTGGGGATTAATAAAGTGGGGAAAGAGGGTGTTTTTTTTGTCTTTTATTCCAAATAAAGGATTTTTTCGGGTGTTTGTGTTTATTTAATTTCACTTACAGGTTAATCATGGAAGGTATCTCGGGGAGATGCCTGCCATGATTAACCTAGGACTTAATGGCAGCTTATAAACTGCCATTTAATTCCTTATTACCCAGATTGCAACCGCACCAGGGAAATTCGGGATGAGCCGGGTTGAGTCCAGGGACTGTCGCATCTAATGGATGCGGCAATTCCGGGCAGCTGCTGGCTGATATTGTTAGGCTGGGGGGATCCCCATAACATGGGGCTCCCCATCCTGAGAATACCAGCCTTCAGCCGTGTGGCTTTTTCTTGGCTGGTATCAAAATTGGGGGGACGGTATGTCATTTTTTTTCTTAATTATTTATTTATTTTACTGCACGATATAGACCCGCCCACCAGCAGCTGTGATTGGTTGCAGTGAGACAGCTGTCACAGCATGGGGGCGGGTCTGACTGTAACCAATCATAGGCGCCGGTGAGCGGGGAAAGCAGAGAATACTGGATGGAATAATGAGCGTCCGGCATTTTCAAAAGAGGAGCAGTGTGACAGCCGTGCAGCGCCGCGCCCGTGATCGGTGAGTTTGAGAGAGTGGGGGAGAGGGGGGAGAGAGACCAGGAGTGATTTTAAACACTTTAGATGTTTCTGCTGGACATGCTGAGCATGCTCAGTAGAACGTGACGGGAACAGTCAGTGTTAGCGCATTGCGGCGGAATCCGCTGCCATAGACAATCATTACACACCTTGGCGGATACTAACAGAATCCGTTAAGGTGCGATATTTTAACAACCCAAAAAACGCTACATGCAGCGTTCCCTCCACCCGATGCAGTGTGAAAATACAGTGCTTCGTCCATACAAGTCTATGGAGAATAGCGCAGTGCGTTAACGGACTGCACTATTCTCCATAGTGGCAGATTGCGCTGAACGCAGGTGTGAAACCGGCCTAAGGCATTGGTATAATATTCTGGTGGCCATTAATGAACCCATGACTTAGCTTAGTGACGCCCAGGCTCCTACAGACGCACTACATGGGAAGTGAATAATAATTGTCAAATATTTGTTTTGTCTCACTTGACTCACTTTCTGTAACGACGGACGATTATAACATCGCCCCCCTTTTTTACACCTATACCCCAGCTCAACAGGACTATCTCCTTTGTTTATTGTTGATACATAGGGTGATTATAGGGTAAGAATAGGGAAAGCCACTGTGGAGCGGGGGACGACAATAACATTAGGGTGGTCTCCACTGGTAGACAGGAGAGAACAGGGAAAGAAGGATAGGTGGATACCTCATTGTGTATACTGACATCTCTTAATATTTGTGGAATAGATCCCTTATATGAGCACCTGGAAACTTCACTTGGGGGTGTTTGTAATTTTAATATTTATCATTAAAAGTTATTTTACATTTGGAGCAAAAAAAATAAATCCTGTTTTCTGAGTCTGTCTGATGACCCCAACATATTTATCATCTTCATAATGAATTGTTTCCACCAACAAAAATGGTGTAAATTCAGTGTGATATATATACAGTACAGACCAAAGGTTTGGACACACCTTCTCATTCAAAGAGTTTTCTCTACCACTTATTAATCCTGGCAGGGCACACCTGTGAAGTGAAGACCATTTCCGGTGAATACCTCCTGAAGATCATCAAGAGAATGCCAAGAGTGTGCAAAGCAGTAATCAAAGCAAAAGGCGGCGACTGTGAAGAACCTAGAATATAAGACATATTTTCAGTTGTGTCACACTTTTTTCTTAAGTATTTCATTTCACATGTGCTAATTCATAGTTTTGATGTCTTCAATGTGAATCTACAATTTTCAGAGTCATGAAAATAAAGAAAACTCTCTGAATGAGGTGTGTCCAAACTTTTGGTCTGTACTGTAATATATTTTATATATTTTATATTTATCAGTGTCTGTGTCCATGTCTCTCTCTCGCTCTCTCTATCAGTGTCTGTGTCCGTCTCTCATAGACATATATACGCACCTACGGCACTGACCGTGCAAAACATTCGCTTTTTTACGTGACCGCCGAACAATCCCTCCTTCAAGGGGGAGGTGCGTTCGGCGTCGCAGCGACTTCGCTGCACATGTATGTGCGTGTGACACTGCCGTAGCGATAATGTTCGCAACGGCAGCGATCACCAAATGTCGCACATACGACGGGGCGGGTGCTATCGCTAGCGATGTCGCAGCGTGTAAAGTACCCTTTAGTGTGACCTGCACGTGTTGAAGGAGCAATTGGGCAGAAGGGGCCATTACCAGGAAGTCGTCGAGGTAGGGGATTATACAAACGTTTTGACCCCGCAGGAATGCTACCACCTCCCCCATTATTTTGGTGAAAACCCGAGGTGCACATGAGAGACCGACCGGGAGGGAGTTGAACTGATACTCCATTTTGAAACGCCAGTAGATAACGTGGCGATTTAAGGGTTTGAGGTTATTAACCGAGGGGTGCCGTTGGGTTTTTTATCAGGAAGAGATAGGAGTAATGGCCGAACCCCGCCTCATACTCTGGTACGACCGATACTACCCCTATTTTTTGGAGGTTTTGAATATAGCCCATGAGAGTGGCATGACTTCCCCGGGAGGGACAGGAAGTGACCAGAGTACAGTGAGGAGGATAACGGGAGAACTCCACCTTGAGACCCTCTTTGATGGTGCTAAAGACCCATGGGTTTAATGATACCTCCTGCCACTGACTTAGGAATGCTGACAGCCGACCTCCAATATTGATGGCGTCATTGCTTGTCTTCCTGCTGCCTTCGATCTTCAGACCTTTGGGACTGAAAAATGCTCCTTCCTCTGCCCCCTTTCTGGTAACTCCAACGGCCTTGTTTTACCCTTCCCTCTGTAGTGGGTAGATGGATTCGGGGGGGGGGCGAAAAACTTTCTTATGTGGTCTGTCTTCTGGCAACAGTCTTCTTATCCGTAGCCAACTCCAGAATCTCTTCTAGGGCTGGACCGAAAACATGCGCGCCTCGAAACGGTAGAGAACAGAGTTTCACTTTGGAGGCCGCATCACTGCTCCAAAGTTTAAGCCAGAGAGGTCTTCTCACCTCATTGGAAAGGACTCCACTTCGTGCTGTTACACGGACAGACTCCGTAGAAGCATCAGCCAGAAACCCTGTTGCCTTCTGGAGGCGTGGCAGGGAAGCCAGGATATCTTCCTTGGGGGTGTCTTGGGTGAGATGTTCCTCCAGCTGTCCCAGCCATCTGAACAAGGAGCAGGCCCACAAAGGGGGAGGCGACCCCTGTCTTATGAAGAACCGCGGATGCCTCCCAGGATTTCCGAAGGAGGCTGTCCATCTTACAGTCAATGAGATCTTTGAGTTGAGACGAATCTTCAAATAGGAGGGTTGTCTTCCTTGCCACTCTGGAGACCTGAATATCCACCTTAGGTATATCCCAGCAACAGGTGGAATCTTCTTCCAGTGGGAACCTATTTCTCAATTCATGGGAAATGGTACTTACCTGTTGTACGTATACCCTCTTTCACTTGTAAAGCGCCATGGAATAAATGGCGCTATAATAATAAATAATAATAATACCTGGGTCCGTTATGCGGTCCGGGTTATATCCAGCCGTGGGGGACTCCTCCTCCTCTATTGGTTGGGGGGGGGGCAGGCTTCCACCGGAGCGAGTGCCGTCATGCACAGGCAGCAACGGTGCGTGTGGTCCACAGTGGAACACATGAACCTGGAAGTGATGTCATCACTTCCGCGCACCATCGCTACCACGTGTGGGAGAGGAGGAGATGCCATGGAGCTGCCGGAGGTCCATGGAAGTCAGTCTCCCCGCTTTACCTCGCGGAGGCGCAGAAGGGGCAGACCGGTCCCGAGTCCCAAGGAGACGGGAGCAGTGCCGGAGGAGGAAGCAACTTTGCCCCGACCTCAGCTGCCCGGTAAGTAACCTAACGCCGCGCTCTCATCACCGGCCATGAGAGCACAGCAGTAACCTCAGGAAACAACACTGGAGATGGGAGGTGGGGAGGGGTTATTTAACCTCTTTGTGTTTCCTGTCCCTAATAGGATGGAGAGTTAACCTCCTGTGTGCTGTCGTGGAGGGTGACTAGAGAAAACGTAGCTTCTGTTCTTGTGCAAACAGACATGGGCAGCTTCTAGTAGGGCTTTGCACACGCTAAATTTAGTAGGTCTGCATAAGGTCTGGTTGTAATTCTGGAAGCTGGCCGAATTACCTGGAAAAGAAGCAACAACTGTGAAACCGAAATTGAAAGTCGTCATTAGAAATTAGAAGCGGGTTCAATGCCACATGGGGACATTGATGAATGGGAGCATTCCATGTCTGGGGGGAGAGTGTGGGAGAAGCTAGGTAAAAAAAGAAGAAGGGGGGAAGAGAAAAGAGCGGGGAAGGGTGAAGGGCAAAAAAAGGGAGAAGGGGAAAGGGAAAACAGAAAAAAAGGGAGAAGGGGGAAAAAGGGAGAAAAGGGAAGGGAAAAGGGGGAAAAAGGGGGAAGGGAGAAGGGAGAAAAAAGTGAGAAGGGGAAAAAAGGGAGAAAAGGAAAAAAAGGGAGAAATGGAAAAAAAAGGGAGAAAAGGAAAAAAAGGGAGAAAAGGAAAAAAACAAGGGCAAAGGAAACAGTGAATATGTATGAAGGATAATGAGCAGCCCTGATAGCAGCGTGGAGACTCAGTAAGTATAACGTACCTGCTCCAATCACTGAATCCCTTCTACCTACAATTTTAAGCAATGGATTCTAGTACCTATACACTTATTTGGGGACTGGCGTCCGGACAGATATCTGGGATGAATTCCGGGCCCCAACCAGGGTTTTGGAACTTTTTTTGCGAGTCCGCCCATCACTAATGACATTTTTTGCGGTTTTTTTGTTTGTTTGTTTTTTTCACTTACTCAGTTTCTATGGGTGAAAAAAAATGCTTCAAAAACACAAAGTTTTCCAGTTCAGTCAGAGAAAAAACAAAACGAAGTGTGTGCATGGGGATTTCTGAAATCTCAGAGCCTTTATTGGTACAGTACTGTAAAAAGCAACTTTTATAGGGAATCTGTCAGGTGATTTTCTAGTACAATACTAATGGTATCCTAGTATAGGGCTTCAGCCGCCCTTTCAGGATCAGTAACTATCATTGCTCTGCCTTCTCCTGTTATCTTATTGTGAGTCCAGAGAACTCAGCGTGCTGTAGTTACTAGTGAAGTGTATGGAAATAGAGTGAATGTGCGCTGCTCCCCGAGCCCTATGTAAGTATATCATTAATATTGTACTAGAAAATCACCTGACAGATTCCCTTTAACAAAAAAAAAAAAAAGAAAAAAAAACAACACACAAAAATGCAATGTGTGAATAAGGCCTTGATCACACAGCAAAATTTCTACTACATAAAAAAATCTGCAGCAGAATCCTCTGGAAAATATGGAGCATTTGGTGCGGATCTGTAGATGTCACCTTTTCAATTGGAATTTATTTGCACCAGATCCACACCATAGGCCCTGTGCACACGCTGCATTTTTCTCACTTTTTTGAGTGCAGATTTGTCACAAAGTCAGTGAGAATCCTTACGCCTCGTGCACACGTTACGTCCTGGCAGATTTGGTGCAGAAAATAATCTGCAGCGTCAATTCTTCCTGCGTTTTTCCAGTATTTCACCCCAGAAAGCTAGAAAAGCTCAAATGAAAACACATCAGAAACGCAGGTTTTGCCGCTGCAGGTTTCCTGCCAAGAGATGCGGAAATGGTGCAGAAATTTCTGCAACCAAATACTGAAGAAGGTGTGCACATGGCCGAATGCTCCACATTGTGCAGCGGCTTCTGCTGCAGAGGTTGTGGGATCACAAGCAGCCGACCCCTGACGATCAATGATTGGTCTCTGCAGCTGCAGACACATCCCATGATAATTAGGTTTCCCCTTTGGACTCAAAATAAAAATCACACCTGCAAAGTGTTAGGAAAAAAAAAAGCCCAACAACTATAAGAGTTTTACTCAACTTTTTTTTTACATATACATTTTGCAGGCCTAAAATTTTGTTTTGAGGTCACAGGGGAACCTAATTATTGGGGGTGTGTTGTGAATGTTTTCCAGTTTGGGGCTCCCTCTTGTGGTCAGTGCTGGTGGTGCAGTTGACGTGTGGAATGAAAGCCACACACCTGTAGAGGACTGGAAATCAGGGTCAGACTGGGACTATATAACGGAGTAGTTTTCTCCTGTTACTTGCCGGTGCTCAATGGTCTCCTGTGTGTTAAGGACATTCTGTAACCAGCTCTGCTTACTACCAGAATGTCTCTCAGATAAGTGGTCTTTATACCTCTGCTGTTTGTTTTCCACTTTCTTGTTGTTTATTTCTGCTTTGTTACTATGCTTGATTTCTATTTTGTCTGTGTGGAGTTCTTGGTGGAATAGGATCATTCCCTGCTGGGAGTGTCTGTATACTTAGCTCCATGATTCTGCAAGGTATTGTGTTTGTCATGCTTGGTATTAATTCAGTCCCTCATCTGTATTAGTGTTTTTGGATCCCAGTAACATCAGAGTGCTGATACAATGGGGGAGAGGTTCTGTGACCTCAGTATTATTCCATATCAGAAGTGCTGGTATTTATTAGGGGTTTTTTTTACGGTTGTAGACAGTACTCCTTCCTATCCTTTCCTATAAAGATAGTTTGGGCCTCATCTTTGCTGAATCTGTCTTTTCTAGCTTTGTATTGTGTTTTTCTATATCACCGTAGCCTTTACATGTGGGGGGCTATCTATCTTTGGGGACTGCTCAGAGGCAGATTACCTTTCTTATATCTCTATCTGTGAGAATATTTAGTTCTACGGCTGTGTCGAGACGACTAGGTCATCGTAGGCTCGTCCCACAGCTACTTCTAGTTGTGTGTCAGAATTAGGTCTACAATCCGTTAAGGTTCCAGCCACTCTGTTACTATATGGGATTCCACATTTTTTGATCCTCCTCGGTCCCTGAATCATAACAGGAATGTGTGACTCTGCAGCAGCTGAAGGGACAGAAGTTTCTCACCCCATCAATAGTTGATCATCAAAGGCAGGGGCATCGCTAGAGTCAAAGGTCCAGGGCACCAGCGCTGAACTTCATGCACGGAGCTCCGGATCTTCTGCAACCACCGCATTCAACTGTGTCAGTGTCATGTTGCCACCGACAGAGTTCAATCATGTGACAGAACGGAGCCAAAGCCAAGGCCTCCATCACTGCCCATCTCCTAAACCGCACACCGCTATAGACCTGCGACTTACAAAATTCCACTGTGACCAGGGATGCGGAGCCGGGGACCACGATTAGGCGAGTGTAAACGTGTGTGTCTGTGTGTGTGTGTGTGTGTGTGATGTGCGGGGGCTCCTGCAGTATACAGGGGACTGTGTGCGGGAGGCTCCTGCTGTATACAGGGGACTGTGTGCGGGAGGCTCCTGCTGTATACATTATATATATGGTAGATATATGGTGGTATTACATCTGTGATGTGCTGTCACCTCCCCGGTGCCCTCCGCTGCCTCCACCTGAGACCTGTGTCCTGGTTCTTCCTACATCCCACATGTCCTCCATAGCGGCACAGGGACAGCATCCGCACGTCTGATCTGGACCTCCATAGCTTCTGACTTACCATAGGGCTGTGGAGGCAGAAGGAGCAGAACGCCGGCCTCAGTGTGGGGGGAAACAGAGGCGACAGGTAGGACAAGTCTACATGTGACATGTCAGTGCTGGGGCAGAGAGCGGCGACATCACTGAGGTCCACAGGACGGGGAGCGTCACAGCCGCCAACACCAGCTCAGACATTTATATGTACGAGGGTCAGGAAAAGATGGAAGTAACGTATGGAAACGATAATAAAAGAGGATAATCAGGAAAATTACACATCTGCTTCCTAAATCATTAAGCAGAGGTCGCGATATTCCCCGGTGCTCAGCCGGACTCTGCACAGGAGCAGCTGCGCCATCACCGGACGCTTCTGCTGTGATGTGGACGGCGTAAAAAGCTTTACTGTGAGCACCGGAGACTCACACACGATATCAACCGCCCGTTCTCACCCCCCCGCCTGGCCATCTTCACCTGCCCATCATCACTCCCTCCGCCAGGCCATCGACACCCCCCCGCCCGGCCATCGTCACCTGCCCATCATCACCCCCCGCCTGGCCATCGTCACCCCCTGCCCGGCCATCGTCACCTGCCCATCATCACTCCCCCGTCCGGCCATCATTACCCGCCTGTCATCATTACAAACCTGTGGAAACCTCTCCTGGACTCTCCTCCTTCCCGTCACTCACACTCGGCTGATCCCCCCTCGTCATCGCTTCTTCTTCTTCTTCCTCCACTTTAATATCAGTCGGATCTTCCCCCTGATATATCAGATGTAACAATCAGCACAATACAAGAGACCTCCAATATCTATGACACTTACGACCGCAGGAGCAGAAATGTTCCCCATATACAGTTGTGCTCAAAAGTTTACACACCCCGGCAGATTTTTTGCTTTCTTGGCCTTTTTTAAGAGAATATGAATGATAACACACAATCTGTTTCCCACTCATGATTAGTGGTCGAGTGAAGCCATTTATTGTCATCTACTGTGTTTTCTCTAATGACAACCAAAAACATCCAAATGACCCTGATGAAAAAGTTCTCACACACTGGTGATATTGGCCTGATAACATGCACGGAAGGTGACACAAATGGGATTGAATGGCTAATAAAGATGACATCCTCACCTGTGACCTGTCTGCTTGTAATCAGTGTGTGCATAAAAGCGGAGTGAGTTTCTGGGATCCAGACAGACTCTGGCATCTTTCCTCCAGCCACTGACGTTTCTGGATTGTGAGTCATGGGGAAAGCAAAAGAATTGTCAAGGAATCTATGGGAAAAGATAGTTGTAGTGTATAAAACAGGAAAGGGATACAAAAAGATATCCAAGGAATTGATAATGCCAGTCAGCAATGTTCAAACTGTTATTAACAAATGGAAATCAGGGGCTCTGTAAAAACCAAACCACGATCAGGTAGACCATCAAACATTTCGGCCACAACTGCCAAGAAAATTGTTCAGGATGCAAAGAAAAACCCACAAATAACATCAGCTGAAATCCAGGAGTCACTGAAAACTCACGGTTGCTGCTTCAAGAGACACAATAAGGAGGCACTGGAAGAAAGATGATAATTACTTACCGGTAATTGGATTTTCCAGAGCCACGATAGCACCGTACGTAGGAGAGTGTATCCGCCCCCAGGCACAGAAAAGGGGCGGCACCTCTCCAAAACCCCAGTGTGTTTATAGAACTGTAGAGGTAACCGCCTTATTAATAGACATATCCATCACCAAACAGGAGCAGCCCCCTTGTGCTGTACATAGCTCATACACCATGAGGTCTATAATAGAAATAGGTGTTTGTTTTTTTGTTGTTTTTTTTGTTAATACCATACTTATGAAAGCAGGGAGGGAACTAGCATGCTGCGGTCAGGGCTCTGGAAAATCCAATTACCGGTAATTATCTTTTCCTATCCCATGACGGCACCGTACGTGAGAGAATAAAATAGAAGCATGCTAGGGTGGGACCACCGCCGATAGCACCTCTCTACCAAAGGACAGATCCAAAAGCCCCAAATCTAAACGGTAGTGCTTGAAAAGGTGGAGGGTGATGACCACACTGCGGCCTTACAGATCTGCCCCACTGAGGCATTTGCCCTTTCTGCCCAGGAAGTAGATAAAGCCCTAGTAGAATGGGCCCTAATCACCTGAGGAAGGGGCTGTCCTGACTGAGTATGCCAAACTAATGGCCTCCCTTACCCATCTAGCAATAGTGGACCTGGTGGCCGCTCTCCCTTTATTCGGACCGCCAAAAGAGAATAAACAGGGCGGAAGATTTCCAAATACCTGAGGACGCTTCTCCTGACATCTAAGGAATGGATGACCTGCTCCCCCTGTGAGCTAGGATTTTCACAGAAGGAAGGCAAAACAATCTCCAGCCCACTATGAAATTTGGAATTGAAGGCTGGGCTGGCTTAAATACTATCCTGTCATCCAGAATAGTGATAAATGGAGGGGTAATGGAAATGGATTGCAATTCACAAATACGCCTGGCTGAGGTTCATGCCACCAATAAAGCTACCTTAAGGGTGAGGGATTTGATGGAGGCCAAAGTGATGGGTTCAAATGGGGGTCTTGTGAGGGTATTCAGTACCAAATTAAGATCCCAGGGGGCTTTCTTAGTACCCGCCAGTGGCCTAGATGTAAATGAGGCCCTGATGAACCTGTGCAACCAAGGATGGTCGGCAATTTTCCTGTTAAAGAGTGCGCATAAAGCTGATACTTGTACTTTTAGTGTACTGGTAGACAGATCCCTTTCAAGGCCTTTTTGCAGAAATTCCAACACTTCCGACAGAGGGACCTGTTGCGGCTGCCCCAATAGTCTACGTCCCGAGAATTCAAGTAATTTCTCCCACACTGCAGCATATTTGGTAGAGGTTACTTGTTTCCTGCTACTGAGAAGCGTGGACACTAAAATTGGTGAGAACCCCCTGGCCGTCAGAAGGCCCCGTTCAAGTTCCAGGCTGTTCGGTGTAACCTTTCCACTTGAGGATGAAGGGTCGGCCCCTGAGAGAGAAGATCGTGTGTGTCTGGCAGAATCCAGGGTCTGATACAGACAGTATTCTCAGCCATGTAAACCAGGCCCATCTGGGCCATAAGAAGGCAATCATGATGACTTTGGCCTTCTCCCTCTGAATTTTCCTCGACACTAGTGGAAAGGATGGAAAGGCGTATGCCAATTGGAAGTCCCATGTCTGCAGAAGTGAGTCTATTCCCTCCGGTCCTCCCCTCGGACCTAGGGAAAAGTATCTGTCTGTCGGTTCCCTTGATTTGCAAACAAATCTATTTCTTGTGTACCCCAGAGTAGGAAGATCTGATGAAAAACGTCCTGGTTCAAAGTCCATTCTGTTTGGCTTAATCTGTGACGGCTCAGGTAGTTGGGTACGATGTTGTCTGAACCCTTGAGATGACGTGCCTTGAGTGGTCGTAGGTTATCCTCTGCTCTCCTGAAAATCTTCTGTCTCCATCATCAGAGATCTCGACCTGGTGCCGCTTTGATGATTCAGGTAGGCCACGATCGTGCTGTTGTCTGACAAGATAAGTACATTTTCTCCTGCAATGTCTTCCAGAACTACCTGTATCACTTTCACTGCTGTCAGCTCCTTCAAGTCCGAGGAGCCGTCCCTGAAGGCTAGGTCCCACTCCCCCTGTAGGTATTGATCTTTCAGATGGGCTCCCCAATCCATTGGGCTTGCATCCGTGGTGATAACTACCGGATGTTCGTCGTTCCAGGGAACTCCATTCCTCAGGTTCCGCTCGTCCCGCTACCAATCTAGCGATATGAGGACCTGGTCTGAAAAAAGGAACTTGAGTTCCAGGTCCAGTCCCACTGCTTGAACAGCCAAGATCTGCCCCTGAAGGCTTCTGGTGTGGAACTGAGCCAATTGGACTGCAGGAATCGTGGATTTTAGGGAACATAGCAAAGACATTGCTAGCCTCAGTGACATGTTCGGCCGTTCCTGTGCTGATAGGACTTTTGTTTTAGTTTTATTATTCTTTCCGTCGGGAGGAAACAATATTGAACACAAAGTCCAGAGTGATGCCCAAAAATAAGAACTTAGGCGGGGTGCCATTTTGATTTTGCTTTGTTTATTAGCCATCTGAGATTGGATAGGACTGAGGAGACTTGGTTGACGGCCACCAAACAATCCCTTTCTGACTTTCCCACGATTAAAAATTTAATCAGGTAAGGGACTATTCGAATATAATTTCTCCTCAAACAGAATGCTACATCCGCCACCATCTTGGTGAAAACCCTCGGGGCTGCTGAAATGCAGAACGCGAGGCACTGGTACTGCAGGTGAATCAGTTCCCCTTTATGTTTACTGCCAGCCTTAGATAATTTTGGTGTTCTTTGTGGATCGGGACGTGGTAGTACGCATCTGTCAGTCTATCACCGCCATGTAGCAGAGGGGGAATAGTAGTGCCACTGCTGACTTCAGGGTCTCCATCTTGAACCTCTCCACTACCAAATAGTGGTTCAGAGATATTAAATTGACAATGGTCTAAAAGGACCCATCGGGTTTTTTTTTTCCTTATCAAAAATAGGTTGCTGTAGTACCTCGCTCCCCAATCTGACTCTGGCACACTGATTAATACCTATTTTTCCAATAAGGAGAGGACTTCCCGTTCTAGTGCCCCCTGCTTTTTTGGGGCTACCTGGGAACTTATTACCCGTTGTAGAGGGAGGGAAGAAAAGGTCAGCCTGAGACCCAGGGAGACAGTATGTAGAACCCAAGCCGAGGATAAAAGAGCCTTCCACGGGGGAAAAAGTGACTTAACCTTCCTCCCACCTGGGACTTGGCGTCATTGCCTCTTATAGGTTCCTTTATAGGAGGGCTTGTTGAATAGAACATCTTTTGTCTGGGCCTTATCTTGTGCCCAAGGGCGCTCCCTGTTATCCTTTCAGCTGTTTCTACTCCCTCTCCCTCCTGAACTCCAAAAGGAACCTCTGACCCTGGACCCAGAGAGGGCGGGGAATTTTTGCTTTTGTCCGCTGCCTTTTCCAGGATCTCATCTAAGGCCACTCCAAATATATACTCTCCTTGGCACGGCACCATGCAGTACAGGAGGCAGCGATGGTAGGTTTGAACGCTCCCGCTGTCGCCTCCCAGGTTCCTTTAAGGAAAGCATCTACTTTCTTGTCCAGAGGATCTTTAAGGGAACCTAAATCTTTGAATGGCAGAGCTAAAGTTTTCAAGATCTTGGCATTCGCAGCGTCTATTTTGGGCGCTTTCTCCTAAGACTGGCATAACTCCTCAGGGAAGGGGTAAGTCCTTTTAAGGATTTGGGGGACAGATACCTTCCTGATCGTTTTTTTTTCCATTCCTTGTTATGCTGAGTAGATTTTTATGGACTGGGAAGACTCTATGCTTACGCTCCTCTAGATTGCTAAACAAGGAGTCCTGGACTGATCGCTGCTTCTTCGGGGATTCCACCCCCATAGTAGCTCTTATGATTTTTAGGAGTTTGCCCGTGTCCTCTGCCGGAAAGCATGGTTGATCATACTCCTCATCAGGTGATGATGACTCAGATGTGGACACCAATTCTCCCAACTCCTCCCTGTCTTCCTGAGAGCTATCTTCAGATGGAGACTGAGCTTTACTGGTGGATGCGGCGGGGGCTCCTACAAGGCTCATCTCCCTCTGCACTGTATTTTTAACCTTGTCCTTGATTAAGGACCTAATTTCCTGAAACATGCCCAGATATTCCTCCGCCACTGTCTTTACAATACATGGTTGGCAGAGCTTCTTTTCGGATGATCGTGGTCCGGACTTCTTGTACAAACACACATGCCCGATGTTTGGTCTTTGCTACCGCTTTCTTGGCCTGAATTTATTAGGGACAAAAAGAAAGAGGGGGGAGGGCAGGGTCAGTACATGTCGTAAAAGATCACACTTGCCCATCCTGAGCCCAGGCAGCTACTGCGGTAGGAGCAAGTTTGTGGTCTTCTGCAGCAATGCTAGACGATGAGGGAGGTTCCATCTTGGAGGCCACTTCACCAATAATGCCACAGGAACATGAGGATCTTCGTTTCCCACCTGTTTTGAATCTGACAGGCTCCGCCTCCGATCTAGAAGATGGCCTGTGACGCCATGAATGGTTTGCACCGTCACATCCGCTCTCACGAGCCCTCACCTCACTAAAAGTGGTAGCTGGGTTTGAGCCTGCGCACACGACCGAGTGCTTCCCCCAGCGCATGACGTTGCTTGCGGCTCTGCCCTCCTCATCTCTGGAAGCGGCCACGGTGTCACTGCTCCAGCCGCCCACATGGAGGAACAAGTTCCGGCCAAGACTCCCGTCCTGAAGGCAACTCGTGGCTTCACTGCCCAATGGTTGCCCAAGGAACCCCCGATTCGTGAGACGCTAGGCATGTGGAAGAAGCCGCGCATGCGACCAGCGCGGCTCGTGACACCAGGATCCCAGAGATCTCCTGACCCCCGAGACCCGATCATCTGGAGAAGTCCAGGTAACAGGTAACCACACTGGGGTTTTGGAGAGGTGCCGCCCCTTTTATTTTTCAGAAAGGTTTCCTATTCCTGGGGGGATACACTCTCTCACGTACGGTGCGGTCATGGGATAGGAAAAAATGGGCTGCATGCTCGAATCGCCAGAAGAAAGCCATTACTGCGCAAATGTCACAAAGTATCTCGCTTACCATACACCAAACAGCCCAGAGACAAGCCTCCAAACAGCCCAGAGACAAGCCTCCAAACAGCCCAGAGACAAGCCTCCAAACAGCCCAGAGACAAGCCTCCAAACAGCCCAGAGACAAGCCTCCAAACAGCCCAGAGACAAGCCACCAAACAGCCCAGAGACAAGCCTCCAAACAGCCCAGAGACAAGCCTCCAAACAGCCCAGAGACAAGCCTCCAAACAGCAAGAGACAAGCCTCCAAACAGCCCAGAGACAAGCCCCCAAACAGCCCAGAGACAAGCCCCCAAACAGCCCAGAGACAAGCCTTCAAACAGCCCAGAGACAAGCCTCCAAACAGCCCAGAGACAAGCCTCCAAACTTCTGGAACAAAGTAATTTGGAAACATGAGACCAAGATTGAAATTTTTGGCCACAACCGTAAACGTTACTTTTACGAGAGAGGTTTTGAGAGGTGTCAAAAAAGCCTATGATGAAAGGAACAGCATTCCTACTAAAAAGTACGAAAGTGGATCGCTGATGATGTGTGAGCTAAAAAGGCACAGGAAACTTGGTCAAAGTTGAAGGAAAGATGAATGCAGCACGTTGTCAGCAAATACTGGAGGCAAAATTGCACTCATCAGCCCGGAAGCTGCGCATGGGACGTACTTGGATGTTCCAACATGACAATGATCCAAAACACAAGGCCAAGTCGACCTGTCATTGGCTACAGCAGATCAAAGTGAAGGTTCTGGAGTGGCCACCTCAGTCTCCTGACCTCAATATCATTCACTCTGGGGGAACTCAAGCAAAGCGCAGATCATGCAAGAAAGCCCAGGAATTTACAAGAACTAGAGGCGCCAAGAAGAATGGGCAGCTTACTATCTCACCAAGAAGAATGAGCAGCTTACCATCTGACCAAGAAGAATGGGCAGCTTACCATCTGAGAAAATAAAGAGCCTCATCCACAAAAACCACAAAAGACTTCAAGCTGTCATTGATGTTCCAGAGGGCAATACATGGTAATAAGAACAGGGGGATGGGAACTTTTGAGCACAACTGTACAGATCTGGTCCAGGGCTCAGCGCCATCTACCTGAGGAGTCTCCGGGACATTGTGCTTCTCCTCTGGACAGTCCTGGGGATACAGAGGACGGGGACATCTCGCTGGGGGAATTATTTCCATGAGTCCATCTGTAGGAAACACACAGTGATGGAAAAGATAGATGATGGGGTACTACCGTGTTTTCCCCAAACAGAAGACCTACCCCAAAAATAAGCCCTAGTTGAGGTTCATCATACTAATAGTATCCTGTATAGGCTTTGGACGCTCCTATCAGGAGATGTGAACGTTACTGCTGTACGTTGCCCCATTATGTTTGTGTAAGCCCCGAACATTTATGGTTACATGCCAGCTAGTGAATGCAATGAATATTCACCCCCCTCCCCCGCTCATCCCTCTGCGCTGTCAGTGATTCAGCCAGGCTGCCATATTACTGCCCGAGGATGGCAGCGCTATGCTCACACTAGCCTGCGGCTCTTCTCCCCCGAACGTATCAGTGTGTATTTCTATGCAGAAAACTCGCTCAGGTGAGGAGCCACCGGCCGCTCCGAGGATTGCGATACCATCCTTGCCAGTAATACGGCAACTGAGTGAATCACTGACGCGGCACAGAGGGGAGGTAGAAGGGCATAAACATTCATTTTACATGAAAAGGCAACCCAAACACTGAGACAAATACAAAATATAGAACATCCCCAGAAAATAAGGCCTAGAAAATCTGTTACAGCCAAAAGTAATATAAGCCCCTGTCTCATTTTCAGAGGAAACACGGTAGTAGGCGACCACAAAACAGACAGGACCGTCTCTGCTCCTCACCCTGCGGATCGGCCCATATAGCGAGCGCCTCCTGTGCTCCATGTATAACGGCAACCTGAATATCCATCAGATCTTCACCCTGAGAAGAAACATGTCAATGAGCTCCGGTCCAATCACTTTATGGTCAGATGTTGTGGAGACGTCAGAGCCATCTACCTGATGAGTCTCCGGGACATTGTGCTTCTCCTCTGGACAGTCCTGGGGACACAGAGGACGGGGACATCTCTCTGGGGGATTTCTCCTCCTGGATCCATCTGTGGAGTCACAAAGAGACGGAAAAGATTGTGTCATCTGATAAGGAGATGATGGGAGCAGTAACCAGAGAAGACTGCGATGGAGGAGAATATTGTGTATTTCTCTTTTCTGTAAGTTGCTTCAAAAAAATTCTACAATCAGAAAACGGAAAATTCTTCTAATGATCGTATAATAGAACGACGCGTCAGAGACGTCATCACATCAACCGGAGCCAACAAGAAGCCGTGCCCCTCACCTGATGTCACCGACCGCTGCTCCTCCATCACCACCTCCTCGTACCGCTCCTTGTGTCCTTCCAGATACTCCCACTCCTCCATGGAGAGAAAGACAGCGACGTCCTGACACCTTATAGGAACCTGACAACAACGACACCGACATCACCCAGAATCCTCCAGTGCTTCCTGTATAATGTCCAAGCAGTCACCTCTCCGGTCATCACCCAGAATCCTCCAGTGCTTCCTGTAAAATGTCCCAGCAGTCACTTCTCTCCTCATCACCCAGAATCCTCCAGTGCTTCCTCTATAATGTCCCAGCAGTCACCTCTCCCCTCATCACCCAGAATTCTCCAGTGCTTCCTGTATAATGTCCCAGCAGTCACCTCTCCCCTCATCACCCAGAATCCTCCAGTGCCTCCTGTATAATGTCCCAGCAGTCACCTCTCCCCTCATCACCCAGAATCCTCCAGTGCTTCCTGTATAATGTCCCAGCAGTCACCTCTCCCCTCATCACCCAGAATCCTCCAGTGCTTCCTCTATAATGTCCCAGCAGTCACCTCTCCCCTCATCACCCAGAATCCTCCAGTGCTTCCTGTAAAATGTCCCAGCAGTCACCTCTCCGGTCATCACCCAGAATCCTCCAGTGCTTCCTGTATAATGTCCCAGCAGTCACTTCTCTCCTCATCACCCAGAATCCTCCAGTGCCTCCTGTATAATGTCCCAGCAGTCACCTCTCCCCTCATCACCCAGAATCCTCCAGTGCTTCCTGTATAATGTCCCAGCAGTCACCTCTCCCCTCATCACCCAGAATCCTCCTGTGCTTCCTGTATAATGTCCCAGCACTCACCTCTCCCCTCATCACCCAGAATCCTCCAGTGCCTCCTGTATAATGTCCCAGCAGTTACCTCTCCGGTCATCACCCAAAATCCTCCAGTGCTTCCTCTATAATGTCCCAGCAGTCACCTCTCCCCTCATCACCCAGAATCCTCCAGTGCTTCCTGTATAATGTGCCAACAGTCACCTCTCCCCTCATCACCCAGAATCCTCCAGTGCTTCCTGTATAATGTCCCAGCAGTCACCTCTCCCCTCATCACCCAGAATCCTCCTGTGCTTCCTGTATAATGTCCCAGCACTCACCTCTCCCCTCATCACCCAGAATCCTCCAGTGCCTCCTGTATAATGTCCCAGCAGTTACTTCTCCGGTCATCACCCAAAATCCTCCAGTGCTTCCTGTATAATGTCCCAGCAGTCACCTCTCCCCTCATCACCCAGAATCCTCCAGTGCTTCCTGTATAATGTCCCAGCAGTCACCTCTCCCCTCATAACTCAGAATCCTCCAGTGCTTCCTGTATAATGTCCCAGCAGTCACCTCTCCGCTCATCACCCAGAATCCTCCAGTGCTTCCTGTATAATGTCCCAGTAGTCACCTCTCCGCTCATCACCCAGAATCCTCCAGTGCGTCCTGCATAATGTCCCAGCAGTCACCTCTCCCCTTATCACCCAGAATCCTCCAGTGCTGCCTGTGTAATGTCCCAGCAGTCACCTCTCCCCTCATGACCCAGAATCCTCCAGTGCCTCCTGTATAATGTCCCAGCAGTCACCTCTCCCCTCATCACCCAGAATCCTCCAGTGCTTCCTGTATAATGTCCCAGCAGTCACCTTTCCACTCATCACCCAGAATCCTCAAGTGCTTCCTGTATAATGTCCCAGCAGTCACCTCTCCGGTCATCACCCAGAATCCTCCAGTGCTTCCTGTATAATGTCCCAGCAGTCACCTCTCCCCTCATCACCCAGAATCCTCCAGTGCTTCCTGTATAATGTCCCAGCATTCACTTCTCCTCTCATCACCCAGAATCCTCTAGTGCTTCCTGTATAATGTCCCAGCAGTCACCTCTCCCCTCATCACCCAGAATCCTCCAGTTCTTCCTGTATAATGTCCCAGCAGTCACCTCTCCCCTCATCACCCAGAACCCTCCAGTGCTTCCTGTATAATATCCCAGCAGTCACCTCTCCCCTCATCATCCAGAATAATCCAGTGCTTCCTGTATAATATCCCAGCACTCACCGCTCCCCTCATCACCCAGAATCCTCTAGTGCCTCCTGTATAATGTCCCAGCAGTCACCTCCCCCCTCATCACCCAGAATCCTCCAGTGCTTCCTGTATAATGTCCCAGCAGTCACCTCTCTGGTCATCACCCAGAATCCTCCAGTGCCTCCTGTATAATGTCCCAGCAGTCACCTCTCCCCTCATCACCCAGACTTCTCCAGTGCTTCCTGTATAATGTCCCAGCAGTCATCTTTCCCCTCATCACCCAGAATCCTCCAGTGCTTCCTCTTTAATGTCCCAGCAGTCACCTCTCCCCTCATCACCCAGAATCCTCCAGTGCTTCCTGTATAATGTCGCAGCAGTCACCTCTCCCCTCATCACCCAGAATCCTCCAGTGCTTCCTGTATAATGTCCCAGCAGTCACCTCTCCCCAAATCACGCAGAATCCTCCAGTGCTTCCTGTATAATGTCCCAGCAGTAACCTCTCCCCTCATCACCCAGAATCCTCCAATGCTTCCTGTATAATGTCCCAGCAGTCACCTCTCCCCTCATCACCCAGAATCCTCCAGTGCCTCCTGTATAATGTCCCAGCAGTCACCTCTCCCCTCATCACCCAGAATCATCCAGTGCTTCCTGTATAATGTCCCAGCAGTCACCTCTCCCCTAATCACCCAGAATCCTCCAGTGCTTCCTGTATAATGTCCCAGCACTCACCGCTCCCCTCATCTCCCAGAATCCTCCAGTGCCTCCTGTATAATGTCCCAGCTGTCACCTCTCCCCTCATCACCCAGACTTCTCCAGTGCTTCCTGTATAATGTCCCAGCAGTCACCTCTCCCCTCATCATCCAGAATAATCCAGTGCTTCCTCTTTAATGTCCCAGCAGTCACCTCTCCCCTCATCACCCATAATCCTCCAGTGCTTCCTGTATAATGTCGCAGCAGTCACCTCTCCCCTCATCACCCAGAATCCTCCAGTGCTTCCTGTATAATGTCCCAGCAGTCACCTCTCCCCAAATCACGCAGAATCCTCCAGTGCTTCCTGTATAATGTCCCAGCAGTCACCTTTCTGCTCATCACCCAGAATCCTCCAGTGCTTCCTGTATAATGTCCCAGCAGTCACCTCTCCCCTCATCACCCAGAATCCTCCAGTGCTTCCTGTATAATGTCCCAGCAGTAACCTCTCCCCTCATCACCCAGAATCCTCCAATGCTTCCTGTATAATGTCCCAGCAGTCACCTCTCCCCTTATCACCCAGAATCCTCCAGTCCCTCCTGTATAATGTCCCAGCAGTCACCTCTCCCCTCATCACCCAGAATCCTCCAGTGCTTCCTGTATAATATCCCAGCACTCACGGCTCCCCTCATCACCCAGAATCCTCTAGTGCCTCCTGTATAATGTCCCAGCAGTCACCTCCCCCCTCATCACCCAGACTTCTCCAGTGCTTCCTGTATAATGTCCCAGCAGTCATCTTTCCCCTCATCACCCAGAATCCTCTAGTGCTTCCTCTTTAATGTCCCAGCAGTCACCTCTCCCCTCATCACCCAGAATCCTCCAGTGCTTCCTGTATAATATCGCAGCAGTCACCTCTCCCCTCATCACCCAGAATCCTTCAGTGCTTCCTGTATAATGTCCCAGCAGTAACCTCTCCCCTCATCACCCAGAATCATCCAGTGCTTCCTGTATAATGTCCCAGCAGTCACCTCTCCGGTCATCACCCAGAATCCTCCAGTGCTTCCTGTATAATGTCCCAGCAGTCACCTCTCCGCTCATCACCCAGAATCCTCCAGTGCTTCCTGTATAATGTCCCAGCAGTCACCTCTCCGGTCATCACCCAGAATCTTCCAGTGCCTCCTGTATAATGTCCCAGCAGTCACCTCTCCGGTCATCACCCAGAATCCTCCAGTGCTTCCTGTATAATGTCCCAGCAGTCACCTCTCCCCTCATCACCCAGAATCCTCCAGTGCTTCCTGTATAATGTCCCAGCAGTCACCTCTCCGCTCATCACCCAGAATCCTCCAGTGCTTCCTGTATAATGTCCCAGCAGTCACCTCTCCGGTCATCACCCAGAATCTTCCAGTGCCTCCTGTATAATGTCCCAGCAGTCACCTCTCCGGTCATCACCCAGAATCCTCCAGTGCTTCCTGTATAATGTCCCAGCAGTCACCTCTCCCCTCATCACCCAGAATCCTCCAGTGCTTCCTGTATAATGTCCCAGCACTCACCGCTCCCCTCATCTCCCAGAATCCTCCAGTGCCTTCTGTATAATGTCCCAGCAGTCTCCTCTCCGCTTATCACCCAGAATCCTCCAGTGCTTCCTGTATAATGTCCCAGCAGTCACCTCTCCCCTCATCACCCAGAATCCTCCAGTGCTTCCTGTATAATGTCCCAGCAGTCACCTCTCACCTCATCACCCAGAATCCTCCAGTGCCTCCTGTATAATATCCCAGCAGTCACCTCTCCCCTCATCACCCAGAATCCTCCAGTGCTTCCTGTATAATGTCCCAGCAGTCACCTCTCCGCTCATCACCCAGAATCCTCCAGTGCTTCCTGTATAATGTCCCAGCAGTCACCTCTCCGGTCATCACCCAGAATCTTCCAGTGCCTCCTGTATAATGTCCCAGCAGTCACCTCTCCGGTCATCACCCAGAATCCTCCAGTGCTTCCTGTATAATGTCCCAGCAGTCACCTCTCCCCTCATCACCCAGTGCTTCCTGTATAATGTCCCAGCACTCACCGCTCCCCTCATCTCCCAGAATCCTCCAGTGCCTTCTGTATAATGTCCCAGCAGTCACCTCTCCACTCATCACCCAGAATCCTCCAGTTCCTCCTGTATAATGTCCCAGCAGTCTCCTCTCCGCTTATCACCCAGAATCCTCCAGTGCTTCCTGTATAATGTCCCAGCAGTCACCTCTCACGTCATCACCCAGAATCCTCCAGTTCCTCCTGTATAATGTCCCAGCAGTCACCTCTCCCCTCATCACCCAGAATCCTCCAGTGCTTCCTGTATAATGTCCCAGCAGTCACCTCTCACCTCATCACCCAGAATCCTCCAGTGCCTCCTGTATAATATCCCAGCAGTCACCTCTCCCCTCATCACCCAGAATAATCCAGTGCTTCCTGTATAATGTCCCAGCAGTTTCCTCTCCGCTCATCACCCATAATCCTCCAGTGCTTCCTGTATAATGTCCCAGCAGTCACCTCTCCCCTCATTACCCAGAATCCTCCAGTGCTTCCTGTATAATGTCCCAGCAGTCACCTCTCCCCTCATCACCCAGAATCCTCCAGTTCCTCCTGTATAATGTCCCAGCAGTCACCTCTCCCCTCATCACCCAGAATCCTCCAGTGCTTCCTGTATAATGTCCCAGCAGTCACCTCTCACCTCATCACCCAGAATCCTCCAGTGCCTCCTGTATAATATCCCAGCAGTCACCTCTCCCCTCATCACCCAGAATAATCCAGTGCTTCCTGTATAATGTCCCAGCAGTTTCCTCTCCGCTCATCACCCATAATCCTCCAGTGCTTCCTGTATAATGTCCCAGCAGTCACCTCTCCCCTCATTACCCATAATCCTCCAGTGCTTCCTGTATAATGTCCCAGCAGTCACCTCTCCCCTCATCACCCAGAATCCTCCAGTGCTTCCTGTATAATGTCCCAGCAGTCACCTCTCCCCTCATCAGCCAGAATCCTCCAGTGCTTCCTGTATAATGTCCCAGCAGTCACCTCTCCCCTCATCACCCAGAATCCTCCAGTGCTTCCAGTATAATGTCCCAGCAGTCACCTCTCCCCTCATCACTCAGAATCCTCCAGTGCTTCCTGTATAATGTCCCAGCAGTCACCTTTCCGGTCATCACCCAGAATCCTCCAGTGCTTCCTGTATAATGTCCCAGCAGTCACCTCTCCCCTCATCACCCAGAATCCTCCAGTGCTTCCTGTATAATGTCCCAGCAGTCACCTCTCCCCTCATCACTCAGAATCCTCCAGTGCCTCCTGTATAATGTCCCAGCAGTCACCTCTCCGGTCATCACCCAGAATCCTCCAGTGCTTCCTGTATAATATCCCAGCAATCACCTCTCCCCTCATCACCCAGAATCCTCCAGTGCTTCCTGTATAATGTCCCAGCACTCACCGCTCCCCTCATCTCCCAGAATCCTCCAGTGCCTTCTGTATAATGTCCCAGCAGTCTCCTCTCCGCTTATCACCCAGAATCCTCCAGTGCTTCCTGTATAATGTCCCAGCAGTCACCTCTCACGTCATCACCCAGAATCCTCCAGTTCCTCCTGTATAATGTCCCAGCAGTCACCTCTCCCCTCATCACCCAGAATCCTCCAGTGCTTCCTGTATAATGTCCCAGCAGTCACCTCTCCCCTCATCACCCAGAATCCTCCAGTGCTTCCTGTATAATGTCCCAGCAGTCACCTCTCACCTCATCACCCAGAATCCTCCAGTGCTTCCTGTATAATGTCCCAGCAGTCACCTCTCCCCTCATCACCCAGAATCCTCCAGTGCTTCCTGTATAATGTCCCAGCAGTCACCTCTCACCTCATCACCCAGAATCCTC
Organism: Anomaloglossus baeobatrachus; assembly: GCF_048569485.1. Classification (NCBI taxonomy): domain Eukaryota; kingdom Metazoa; phylum Chordata; class Amphibia; order Anura; family Aromobatidae; genus Anomaloglossus; species Anomaloglossus baeobatrachus. Next base: position 966,793,806 of record NC_134353.1, read on the forward strand.
CAGTACCTCCTGTATAATATCCCAGCAGTCACCTCTCCCCTCATCACCCAGAATCCTCCAGTGCTTCCTGTATAATGTCCCAGCAGTCACCTCTCCGCTCATCACCCAGAATCCTCCAGTGCTTCCTGTATAATGTCCCAGCAGTCACCTCTCCGGTCATCACCCAGAATCTTCCAGTGCCTCCTGTATAATGTCCCAGCAGTCACCTCTCCGGTCATCACCCAGAATCCTCCAGTGCTTCCTGTATAATGTCCCAGCAGTCACCTCTCCCCTCATCACCCAGTGCTTCCTGTATAATGTCCCAGCACTCACCGCTCCCCTCATCTCCCAGAATCCTCCAGTGCCTTCTGTATAATGTCCCAGCAGTCTCCTCTCCGCTTATCACCCAGAATCCTCCAGTGCTTCCTGTATAATGTCCCAGCAGTCACCTCTCACGTCATCACCCAGAATCCTCCAGTTCCTCCTGTATAATGTCCCAGCAGTCACCTCTCCCCTCATCACCCAGAATCCTCCAGTGCTTCCTGTATAATGTCCCAGCAGTCACCTCTCACCTCATCACCCAGAATCCTCCAGTGCCTCCTGTATAATATCCCAGCAGTCACCTCTCCCCTCATCACCCAGAATCCTCCAGTGCTTCCTGTATAATGTCCCAGCAGTCACCTCTCCCCTCATCACCCAGAATAATCCAGTGCTTCCTGTATAATGTCCCAGCAGTTTCCTCTCCGCTCATCACCCATAATCCTCCAGTGCTTCCTGTATAATGTCCCAGCAGTCACCTCTCCCCTCATTACCCAGAATCCTCCAGTGCTTCCTGTATAATGTCCCAGCAGTCACCTCTCCCCTCATCACCCAGAATCCTCCAGTTCCTCCTGTATAATGTCCCAGCAGTCACCTCTCCCCTCATCACCCAGAATCCTCCAGTGCTTCCTGTATAATGTCCCAGCAGTCACCTCTCACCTCATCACCCAGAATCCTCCAGTGCCTCCTGTATAATATCCCAGCAGTCACCTCTCCCCTCATCACCCAGAATAATCCAGTGCTTCCTGTATAATGTCCCAGCAGTCACCTCTCCCCTCATCACCCATAATCCTCCAGTGCTTCCTGTATAATGTCCCAGCAGTCACCTCTCCCCTCATCACCCAGAATCCTCCAGTGCTTCCTGTATAATGTCCCAGCAGTTTCCTCTCCGCTCATCACCCATAATCCTCCAGTGCTTCCTGTATAATGTCCCAGCAGTCACCTCTCCCCTCATTACCCATAATCCTCCAGTGCTTCCTGTATAATGTCCCAGCAGTCACCTCTCCCCTCATCACCCAGAATCCTCCAGTGCTTCCTGTATAATGTCCCAGCAGTCACCTCTCCCCTCATCAGCCAGAATCCTCCAGTGCTTCCTGTATAATTTCCCAGCAGTCACCTCTCCCCTCATCACCCAGAATCCTCCAGTGCTTCCTGTATAATGTCCCAGCAGTCACCTCTCCCCTCATCACTCAGAATCCTCCAGTGCTTCCTGTATAATGTCCCAGCAGTCACCTTTCCGGTCATCACCCAGAATCCTCCAGTGCTTCCTGTATAATGTCCCAGCAGTCACCTCTCCCCTCATCACCCAGAATCCTCCAGTGCTTCCTGTATAATGTCCCAGCAGTCACCTCTCCCCTCATCACTCAGAATCCTCCAGTGCCTCCTGTATAATGTCCCAGCAGTCACCTCTCCGGTCATCACCCAGAATCCTCCAGTGCTTCCTGTATAATATCCCAGCAGTCACCTCTCCCCTCATCACCCAGAATCCTCCAGTGCTTCCTGTATAATGTCCCAGCAGTTACTTCTCCCCTCATCACCCAGAATCCTCCAGTGCTTCCTGTATAATGTCCCAGCAGTCACCTCTCTCCTCATCCCCCAGAATCCTCCAGTGCTTCCTGTATAATGTCCCAGCAGTCACCTCTCCCCTCATCACCCAGAATCCTCCAGTGCTTCCTGTATAATGTCCCAGCAGTCACCTCTCCCCTCATCACCCAGAATCCTCCAGTGCTTCCTGTATAATGTCCCAGCAGTCACCTCTCCCCTCATCACCCAGAATCCTCCAGTGCTTCCTGTATAATGTCCCAGCAGTCACCTCTCCACTCATCACCCAAAATCCTCCAGTGCTTCCTGTATAATGTCCCAGCAGTCACCTCTCCCCTCATCACCCAGAATCCTCCAGTGCTTCCTGTATAATGTCCCAGCAGTCACCTCTCCCCTCATCACCCAGTATCCTCCAGTGCTTCCTGTATAATGTCCCAGCAGTCACCTCTCCCCTCATCACCCAGAATCCTCCAATGCTTCCTGTATAATGTCCTAGCAGTCACTTCTCCCCTCATCACCCAGAATCCTCCAGTGCTTCCTGTATAATGTCCCAGCAGTCACTTCTCCCCTCATCACCCAGAATCCTCCAGTGCTTCCTGTATAATATCCCAGCAGTCACCTCTCTCCTCATCACCCAGAATCCTCCAGTGCTTCCTGTATAATCTCCCAGCAGTCACCTCTCCCCTCATCACCCAGAATCCTCCAGTGCTTCCTGTATAATGTCCCAGCAGTCACCTCTCATCACCCAGAATCCTCCAGTGCTTCCTGTATAATGTCCCAGCAGTAACCTCTCCCCTCATCACCCAGAATCCTCCAATGCTTCCTGTATAATGTCCCAGCAGTCACCTCTCCCCTCATCACCCAGAATCCTCCAGTGCCTCCTGTATAATGTCCCAGCAGTCACCTCTCCCCTCATCACCCAGAATCCTCCAGTGCCTCCTGTATAATGTCCCAGCAGTCACCTCTCCCCTAATCACCCAGAATCCTCCAGTGCTTCCTGTATAATGTCCCAGCAGTCACCTCTCCCCTCATCACCCAGACTTCTCCAGTGCTTCCTGTATAATGTCCCAGCAGTCACCTCTCCCCTCATCATCCAGAATAATCCAGTGCTTCCTCTTTAATGTCCCAGCAGTCACCTCTCCCCTCATCACCCAGAATCCTCCAGTGCTTCCTGTATAATGTCGCAGCAGTCACCTCTCCCCTCATCACCCAGAATCCTCCAGTGCCTCCTGTATAATGTCCCAGCAGTTACCTCTCCCCTCATCACCCAGAATCCTCCAGTGCTTCCTGTATAATGTCCCAGCAGTCACCTCTCCCCTCATCACCCAGAATCCTCCAGTGCTTCCTGTATAATGTCCCAGCAGTCACCTCTCCCCAAATCACGCAGAATCCTCCAGTGCTTCCTGTATAATGTCCCAGCAGTCACCTCTCCGCTCATCACCCAGAATCCTCCAGTGCTTCCTGTATAATGTCCCAGCAGTAACCTCTCCCCTCATCACCCAGAATCCTCCAATGCTTCCTGTATAATGTCCCAGCAGTCACCTCTCCCCTTATCACCCAGAATCCTCCAGTCCCTCCTGTATAATGTCCCAGCAGTCACCTCTCCCCTCATCACCCAGAATCCTCCAGTGCTTCCTGTATAATGTCCCAGCAGTAACCTCTCCCCTCATCACCCAGAATCCTCCAATGCTTCCTGTATAATGTCCCAGCAGTCACCTCTCCCCTCATCACCCAGAATCCTCCAGTGCCTCCTGTATAATGTCCCAGCAGTCACCTCTCCCCTCATCACCCAGAATCATCCAGTGCTTCCTGTATAATGTCCCAGCAGTCACCTCTCCCCTAATCACCCAGAATCCTCCAGTGCTTCCTGTATAATGTCCCAGCACTCACCGCTCCCCTCATCTCCCAGAATCCTCCAGTGCCTCCTGTATAATGTCCCAGCTGTCACCTCTCCCCTCATCACCCAGAATCCTCCAGTGCTTCCTGTATAATGTCGCAGCAGTCACCTCTCCCCTCATCACCCAGAATCCTCCAGTGCTTCCTGTATAATGTCCCAGCAGTCACCTCTCCCCAAATCACGCAGAATCCTCCAGTGCTTCCTGTATAATGTCCCAGCAGTAACCTCTCCCCTCATCACCCAGAATCCTCCAGTGCTTCCTGTATAATGTCCCAGCAGTCACCTCTCCCCTCATCACCCAGAATCCTCCAGTGCTCCCTGTATAATGTCCCAGCAGTCTCCTCTCCCCTCATCACCCAGAATCCTCCAATGCTTCCTGTATAATGTCCCAGCAGTCACCTCTCCCCTTATCACCCAGAATCCTCCAGTCCCTCCTGTATAATGTCCCAGCAGTCACCTCTCCCCTCATCACCCAGAATCCTCCAGTGCTTCCTGTATAATATCCCAGCACTCACGGCTCCCCTCATCACCCAGAATCCTCTAGTGCCTCCTGTATAATGTCCCAGCAGTCACCTCCCCCCTCATCACCCAGACTTCTCCAGTGCTTCCTGTATAATGTCCCAGCAGTCATCTTTCCCCTCATCACCCAGAATCCTCTAGTGCTTCCTCTTTAATGTCCCAGCAGTCACCTCTCCCCTCATCACCCAGAATCCTCCAGTGCTTCCTGTATAATATCGCAGCAGTCACCTCTCCCCTCATCACCCAGAATCCTCCAGTGCTTCCTGTATAATGTCCCAGCAGTCACCTCTCCCCAAATCACGCAGAATCCTCCAGTGCTTCCTGTATAATGTCCCAGCAGTAACCTCTCCCCTCATCACCCAGAATCATCCAGTGCTTCCTGTATAATGTCCCAGCAGTCACCTCTCCGCTCATCACCCAGAATCCTCCAGTGCTTCCTGTATAATGTCCCAGCAGTCACCTCTCCGCTCATCACCCAGAATCCTCCAGTGCTTCCTGTATAATGTCCCAGCAGTCACCTCTCCGGTCATCACCCAGAATCTTCCAGTGCCTCCTGTATAATGTCCCAGCAGTCACCTCTCCGGTCATCACCCAGAATCCTCCAGTGCTTCCTGTATAATGTCCCAGCAGTCACCTCTCCCCTCATCACCCAGAATCCTCCAGTGCTTCCTGTATAATGTCCCAGCACTCACCGCTCCCCTCATCTCCCAGAATCCTCCAGTGCCTTCTGTATAATGTCCCAGCAGTCTCCTCTCCGCTTATCACCCAGAATCCTCCAGTGCTTCCTGTATAATGTCCCAGCAGTCACCTCTCCGCTTATCACCCAGAATCCTCCAGTGCTTCCTGTATAATGTCCCAGCAGTCACCTCTCACGTCATCACCCAGAATCCTCCAGTTCCTCCTGTATAATGTCCCAGCAGTCACCTCTCCCCTCATCACCCAGAATCCTCCAGTGCTTCCTGTATAATGTCCCAGCAGTCACCTCTCACCTCATCACCCAGAATCCTCCAGTGCCTCCTGTATAATATCCCAGCAGTCACCTCTCCCCTCATCACCCAGAATCCTCCAGTGCTTCCTGTATAATGTCCCAGCAGTCACCTCTCCGCTCATCACCCAGAATCCTCCAGTGCTTCCTGTATAATGTCCCAGCAGTCACCTCTCCGGTCATCACCCAGAATCTTCCAGTGCCTCCTGTATAATGTCCCAGCAGTCACCTCTCCGGTCATCACCCAGAATCCTCCAGTGCTTCCTGTATAATGTCCCAGCAGTCACCTCTCCCCTCATCACCCAGTGCTTCCTGTATAATGTCCCAGCACTCACCGCTCCCCTCATCTCCCAGAATCCTCCAGTGCCTTCTGTATAATCTCCCAGCAGTCTCCTCTCCGCTTATCACCCAGAATCCTCCAGTGCTTCCTGTATAATGTCCCAGCAGTCACCTCTCACGTCATCACCCAGAATCCTCCAGTTCCTCCTGTATAATGTCCCAGCAGTCACCTCTCCCCTCATCACCCAGAATCCTCCAGTGCTTCCTGTATAATGTCCCAGCAGTCACCTCTCACCTCATCACCCAGAATCCTCCAGTGCCTCCTGTATAATATCCCAGCAGTCACCTCTCCCCTCATCACCCAGAATAATCCAGTGCTTCCTGTATAATGTCCCAGCAGTTTCCTCTCCGCTCATCACCCATAATCCTCCAGTGCTTCCTGTATAATGTCCCAGCAGTCACCTCTCCCCTCATTACCCAGAATCCTCCAGTGCTTCCTGTATAATGTCCCAGCAGTCACCTCTCCCCTCATCACCCAGAATCCTCCAGTTCCTCCTGTATAATGTCCCAGCAGTCACCTCTCCCCTCATCACCCAGAATCCTCCAGTGCTTCCTGTATAATGTCCCAGCAGTCACCTCTCACCTCATCACCCAGAATCCTCCAGTGCCTCCTGTATAATATCCCAGCAGTCACCTCTCACCTCATCACCCAGAATCCTCCAGTGCCTCCTGTATAATATCCCAGCAGTCACCTCTCACCTCATCACCCAGAATCCTCCAGTGCTTCCTGTATAATGTCCCAGCAGTCACCTCTCCCCTCATCACCCAGAATCCTCCAGTGCTCCCTGTATAATGTCCCAGCAGTCTCCTCTCCCCTCATCACCCAGAATCCTCCAGTGCTTCCTGTATAATGTCCCATCAGTCACCTCTCCCCTCATCACTCAGAATCCTCCAGTGCTTCCTGTATAATGTCCCAGCAGTCACCTTTCCGGTCATCACCCAGAATCCTCCAGTGCTTCCTGTATAATGTCCCAGCAGTCACCTCTCCCCTCATCACCCAGAATCCTCCAGTGCTTCCTGTATAATGTCCCAGCAGTCACCTCTCCCCTCATCACTCAGAATCCTCCAGTGCCTCCTGTATAATGTCCCAGCAGTCACCTCTCCGGTCATCACCCAGAATCCTCCAATGCTTCCTGTATAATATCCCAGCAGTCACCTCTCCCCTCATCACCCAGAATCCTCCAGTGCTTCCTGTATAATGTCCCAGCAGTTACTTCTCCCCTCATCACCCAGAATCCTCCAGTGCTTCCTGTATAATGTCCCAGCAGTCACCTCTCTCCTCATCCCCCAGAATCCTCCAGTGCTTCCTGTATAATGTCCCAGCAGTCACCTCTCCCCTCATCACCCAGAATCCTCCAGTGCTTCCTGTATAATGTCCCAGCAGTCACCTCTCCCCTCATCACCCAGAATCCTCCAGTGCTTCCTGTATAATGTCCCAGCAGTCACCTCTCCCCTCATCACCCAGAATCCTCCAGTGCTTCCTGTATAATGTCCCAGCAGTCTCCTCTCCGCTCATCACCCAGAATCCTCCAGTGCTTCCTGTATAATGTCCCAGCAGTCACCTCTCCCCTCATCACCCAGAATCCTCCAGTGCTTCCTGTATAATGTCCCAGCAGTCACCTCTCCCCTCATCACCCAGAATCCTCCAGTGCTTCCTGTATAATGTCCCAGCAGTCACCTCTCCCCTCATCACCCAGAATCCTCCAGTGCTTCCTGTATAATGTCCCAGCAGTCACCTCTCCACTCATCACCCAAAATCCTCCAGTGCTTCCTGTATAATGTCCCAGCAGTCACCTCTCCCCTCATCACCCAGAATCCTCCAGTGCTTCCTGTATAATGTCCCAGCAGTCACCTCCCTCCTCATCACCCAGAATCCTCCAGTGCTTCCTGTATAATGTCCCAGCAGTCACCTCTCCCCTCATCACCCAGTATCCTCCAGTGCTTCCTGTATAATGTCCCAGCAGTCACCTCTCCCCTCATCACCCAGAATCCTCCAATGCTTCCTGTATAATGTCCTAGCAGTCACTTCTCCCCTCATCACCCAGAATCCTCCAGTGCTTCCTGTATAATGTCCCAGCAGTCACTTCTCCCTTCATCACCCAGAATCCTCCAGTGCTTCCTGTATAATATCCCAGCAGTCACCTCTCTCCTCATCACCCAGAATCCTCCAGTGCTTCCTGTATAATCTCCCAGCAGTCACCTCTCCCCTCATCACCCAGAATCCTCCAGTGCTTCCTGTATAATGTCCCAGCAGTCACCTCTCATCACCCAGAATCCTCCAGTGCTTCCTGTATAATGTCCCAGCAGTAACCTCTCCCCTCATCACCCAGAATCCTCCAATGCTTCCTGTATAATGTCCCAGCAGTCACCTCTCCCCTCATCACCCAGAATCCTCCAGTGCCTCCTGTATAATGTCCCAGCAGTCACCTCTCCCCTCATCACCCAGAATCCTCCAGTGCCTCCTGTATAATGTCCCAGCAGTCACCTCTCCCCTAATCACCCAGAATCCTCCAGTGCTTCCTGTATAATGTCCCAGCACTCACCGCTCCCCTCATCTCCCAGAATCCTCCAGTGCCTCCTGTATAATGTCCCAGCAGTCACCTCTCCCCTCATCACCCAGACTTCTCCAGTGCTTCCTGTATAATGTCCCAGCAGTCACCTCTCCCCTCATCATCCAGAATAATCCAGTGCTTCCTCTTTAATGTCCCAGCAGTCACCTCTCCCCTCATCACCCAGAATCCTCCAGTGCTTCCTGTATAATGTCGCAGCAGTCACCTCTCCCCTCATCACCCAGAATCCTCCAGTGCCTCCTGTATAATGTCCCAGCAGTTACCTCTCCCCTCATCACCCAGAATCCTCCAGTGCTTCCTGTATAATGTCCCAGCAGTCACCTCTCCCCTCATCACCCAGAATCCTCCAGTGCTTCCTGTATAATGTCCCAGCAGTCACCTCTCCCCAAATCACGCAGAATCCTCCAGTGCTTCCTGTATAATGTCCCAGCAGTCACCTCTCCGCTCATCACCCAGAATCCTCCAGTGCTTCCTGTATAATGTCCCAGCAGTAACCTCTCCCCTCATCACCCAGAATCCTCCAATGCTTCCTGTATAATGTCCCAGCAGTAACCTCTCCCCTCATCACCCAGAATCCTCCAGTGCTTCCTGTATAATATCCCAGCAGTCACCTCTCCCCTTATCACCCAGAATCCTCCAGTCCCTCCTGTATAATGTCCCAGCAGTAACCTCTCCCCTCATCACCCAGAATCATCCAGTGCTTCCTGTATAATGTCCCAGCAGTCACCTCTCCGGTCATCACCCAGAATCCTCCAGTGCTTCCTGTATAATGTCCCAGCAGTCACCTCTCCGCTCATCACCCAGAATCCTCCAGTGCTTCCTGTATAATGTCCCAGCAGTCACCTCTCCGGTCATCACCCAGAATCTTCCAGTGCCTCCTGTATAATGTCCCAGCAGTCACCTCTCCGGTCATCACCCAGAATCCTCCAGTGCTTCCTGTATAATGTCCCAGCAGTCACCTCTCCCCTCATCACCCAGAATCCTCCAGTGCTTCCTGTATAATGTCCCAGCACTCACCGCTCCCCTCATCTCCCAGAATCCTCCAGTGCCTTCTGTATAATGTCCCAGCAGTCTCCTCTCCGCTTATCACCCAGAATCCTCCAGTGCTTCCTGTATAATGTCCCAGCAGTCACCTCTCACGTCATCACCCAGAATCCTCCAGTTCCTCCTGTATAATGTCCCAGCAGTCACCTCTCCCCTCATCACCCAGAATCCTCCAGTGCTTCCTGTATAATGTCCCAGCAGTCACCTCTCACCTCATCACCCAGAATCCTCCAGTGCCTCCTGTATAATATCCCAGCAGTCACCTCTCCCCTCATCACCCAGAATCCTCCAGTGCTTCCTGTATAATGTCCCAGCAGTCACCTCTCCGCTCATCACCCAGAATCCTCCAGTGCTTCCTGTATAATGTCCCAGCAGTCACCTCTCCGGTCATCACCCAGAATCTTCCAGTGCCTCCTGTATAATGTCCCAGCAGTCACCTCTCCGGTCATCACCCAGAATCCTCCAGTGCTTCCTGTATAATGTCCCAGCAGTCACCTCTCCCCTCATCACCCAGTGCTTCCTGTATAATGTCCCACCACTCACCGCTCCCCTCATCTCCCAGAATCCTCCAGTGCCTTCTGTATAATGTCCCAGCAGTCTCCTCTCCGCTTATCACCCAGAATCCTCCAGTGCTTCCTGTATAATGTCCCAGCAGTCACCTCTCACGTCATCACCCAGAATCCTCCAGTTCCTCCTGTATAATGTCCCAGCAGTCACCTCTCCCCTCATCACCCAGAATCCTCCAGTGCTTCCTGTATAATGTCCCAGCAGTCACCTCTCCCCTCATCACCCAGAATCCTCCAGTGCTTCCTGTATAATGTCCCAGCAGTCACCTCTCACCTCATCACCCAGAATCCTCCAGTGCCTCCTGTATAATATCCCAGCAGTCACCTCTCCCCTCATCACCCAGAATAATCCAGTGCTTCCTGTATAATGTCCCAGCAGTTTCCTCTCCGCTCATCACCCATAATCCTCCAGTGCTTCCTGTATAATGTCCCAGCAGTCACCTCTCCCCTCATTACCCAGAATCCTCCAGTGCTTCCTGTATAATGTCCCAGCAGTCACCTCTCCCCTCATCACCCAGAATCCTCCAGTTCCTCCTGTATAATGTCCCAGCAGTCACCTCTCCCCTCATCACCCAGAATCCTCCAGTGCTTCCTGTATAATGTCCCAGCAGTCACCTCTCACCTCATCACCCAGAATCCTCCAGTGCCTCCTGTATAATATCCCAGCAGTCACCTCTCACCTCATCACCCAGAATCCTCCAGTGCCTCCTGTATAATATCCCAGCAGTCACCTCTCACCTCATCACCCAGAATCCTCCAGTGCTTCCTGTATAATGTCCCAGCAGTCACCTCTCCCCTCATCACCCAGAATCCTCCAGTGCTCCCTGTATAATGTCCCAGCAGTCTCCTCTCCCCTCATCACCCAGAATCCTCCAGTGCTTCCTGTATAATGTCCCATCAGTCACCTCTCCCCTCATCACTCAGAATCCTCCAGTGCTTCCTGTATAATGTCCCAGCAGTCACCTTTCCGGTCATCACCCAGAATCCTCCAGTGCTTCCTGTATAATGTCCCAGCAGTCACCTCTCCCCTCATCACCCAGAATCCTCCAGTGCTTCCTGTATAATGTCCCAGCAGTCACCTCTCCCCTCATCACTCAGAATCCTCCAGTGCCTCCTGTATAATGTCCCAGCAGTCACCTCTCCGGTCATCACCCAGAATCCTCCAATGCTTCCTGTATAATATCCCAGCAGTCACCTCTCCCCTCATCACCCAGAATCCTCCAGTGCTTCCTGTATAATGTCCCAGCAGTTACTTCTCCCCTCATCACCCAGAATCCTCCAGTGCTTCCTGTATAATGTCCCAGCAGTCACCTCTCTCCTCATCCCCCAGAATCCTCCAGTGCTTCCTGTATAATGTCCCAGCAGTCACCTCTCCCCTCATCACCCAGAATCCTCCAGTGCTTCCTGTATAATGTCCCAGCAGTCACCTCTCCCCTCATCACCCAGAATCCTCCAGTGCTTCCTGTATAATGTCCCAGCAGTCACCTCTCCCCTCATCACCCAGAATCCTCCAGTGCTTCCTGTATAATGTCCCAGCAGTCTCCTCTCCGCTCATCACCCAGAATCCTCCAGTGCTTCCTGTATAATGTCCCAGCAGTCACCTCTCCCCTCATCACCCAGAATCCTCCAGTGCTTCCTGTATAATGTCCCAGCAGTCACCTCTCCCCTCATCACCCAGAATCCTCCAGTGCTTCCTGTATAATGTCCCAGCAGTCACCTCTCCCCTCATCACCCAGAATCCTCCAGTGCTTCCTGTATAATGTCCCAGCAGTCACCTCTCCACTCATCACCCAAAATCCTCCAGTGCTTCCTGTATAATGTCCCAGCAGTCACCTCTCCCCTCATCACCCAGAATCCTCCAGTGCTTCCTGTATAATGTCCCAGCAGTCACCTCCCTCCTCATCACCCAGAATCCTCCAGTGCTTCCTGTATAATGTCCCAGCAGTCACCTCTCCCCTCATCACCCAGTATCCTCCAGTGCTTCCTGTATAATGTCCCAGCAGTCACCTCTCCCCTCATCACCCAGAATCCTCCAATGCTTCCTGTATAATGTCCTAGCAGTCACTTCTCCCCTCATCACCCAGAATCCTCCAGTGCTTCCTGTATAATGTCCCAGCAGTCACTTCTCCCCTCATCACCCAGAATCCTCCAGTGCTTCCTGTATAATGTCCCAGCAGTCACCTCTCCCCTCATCACCCAGAATCCTCCAGTGCTTCCTGTATAATATCCCAGCAGTCACCTCTCTCCTCATCACCCAGAATCCTCCAGTGCTTCCTGTATAATCTCCCAGCAGTCACCTCTCCCCTCATCACCCAGAATCCTCCAGTGCTTCCTGTATAATGTCCCAGCAGTCACCTCTCATCACCCAGAATCCTCCAGTGCTTCCTGTATAATGTCCCAGCAGTAACCTCTCCCCTCATCACCCAGAATCCTCCAGTGCTTCCTGTATAATGTCCCAGCAGTCACCTCTCCCCTCATCACCCAGAATCCTCCAGTGCCTCCTGTATAATGTCCCAGCAGTCACCTCTCCCCTCATCACCCAGAATCCTCCAGTGCCTCCTGTATAATGTCCCAGCAGTCACCTCTCCCCTAATCACCCAGAATCCTCCAGTGCTTCCTGTATAATGTCCCAGCACTCACCGCTCCCCTCATCTCCCAGAATCCTCCAGTGCCTCCTGTATAATGTCCCAGCAGTCACCTCTCCCCTCATCACCCAGAATCCTCCAGTGCTTCCTGTATAATGTCGCAGCAGTCACCTCTCCCCTCATCACCCAGAATCCTCCAGTGCCTCCTGTATAATGTCCCAGCAGTTACCTCTCCCCTCATCACCCAGAATCCTCCAGTGCTTCCTGTATAATGTCCCAGCAGTCACCTCTCCCCTCATCACCCAGAATCCTCCAGTGCTTCCTGTATAATGTCCCAGCAGTCACCTCTCCCCAAATCACGCAGAATCCTCCAGTGCTTCCTGTATAATGTCCCAGCAGTCACCTCTCCGCTCATCACCCAGAATCCTCCAGTGCTTCCTGTATAATGTCCCAGCAGTAACCTCTCCCCTCATCACCCAGAATCCTCCAATGCTTCCTGTATAATGTCCCAGCAGTCACCTCTCCCCTTATCACCCAGAATCCTCCAGTCCCTCCTGTATAATGTCCCAGCAGTCACCTCTCCCCTCATCACCCAGAATCCTCCAGTGCTTCCTGTATAATGTCCCAGCAGTCACCTCTCCCCTCATCATCCAGAATAATCCAGTGCTTCCTGTATAATATCCCAGCACTCACGGCTCCCCTCATCACCCAGAATCCTCTAGTGCCTCCTGTATAATGTCCCAGCAGTCACCTCCCCCCTCATCACCCAGACTCTTCCAGTGCTTCCTGTATAATGTCCCAGCAGTCACCTCTCTGGTCATCACCCAGAATCCTCCAGTGCCTCCTGTATAATGTCCCAGCAGTCACCTCTCCCCTCATCACCCAGACTTCTCCAGTGCTTCCTGTATAATGTCCCAGCAGTCATCTTTCCCCTCATCACCCAGAATCCTCCAGTGCTTCCTCTTTAATGTCCCAGCAGTCACCTCTCCCCTCATCACCCAGAATCCTCCAGTGCTTCCTGTATAATGTCGCAGCAGTCCCCTCTCCCCTCATCACCCAGAATCCTCCAGTGCTTCCTGTATAATGTCCCAGCACTCACCTCTCCCCTCATCACCCAGAATCCTCCAGTGCTTCCTGTATAATGTCCCAGCAGTCACCTCTCCCCTAATCACGCAGAATCCTCCAGTGCTTCCTGTATAATGTCCCAGCACTCACCGCTCCCCTCATCTCCCAGAATCCTCCAGTGCCTTCTGTATAATGTCCCAGCAGTCTCCTCTCCGCTTATCACCCAGAATCCTCCAGTGCTTCCTGTATAATGTCCCAGCAGTCACCTCTCACGTCATCACCCAGAATCCTCCAGTGCTTCCTGTATAATGTCCCAGCAGTCACCTCTCACCTCATCACCCAGAATCCTCCAGTGCCTCCTGCATAATATCCCAGCAGTCACCTCTCCCCTCATCACCCAGAATAATCCAGTGCTTCCTGTATAATGTCCCAGCAGTTTCCTCTCCGCTCATCACCCAGAATCCTCCAGTGCTTCCTGTATAATGTCCCAGCAGTCTCCTCTCCCCTCATCACCCAGAATCCTCCAGTGCCTCCTGTATAATGTCCCAGCAGTCACCTCTCCGGTCATCACCCAGAATCCTCCAGTGCTTCCTGTATAATGTCCCAGCAGTCACCTCTCCTCTCATCACCCAGAATCCTCCAGTGCCTCCTGTATAATGTCCCAGCAGTCACCTCTCCGGTCATCACCCAGAATCCTCCAGTGCTTCCTGTATAATGTCCCAGCAGTCACCTCTCCCCTAATCACCCAGAATCCTCCAGTGCTTCCTGTATAATGTCCCAGCACTCACCGCTCCCCTCATCTCCCAGAATCCTCCAGTGCCTCCTGTATAATGTCCCAGCAGTCACCTCTCCCCTCATCACCCAGACTTCTCCAGTGCTTCCTGTATAATGTCCCAGCAGTCACCTCTCCCCTCATCACCCAGAATCCTCCAGTGCTTCCTGTATAATGTCCCAGCAGTCACCTCTCCCCTCATCACCCAGAATCCTCCAGTGCCTCCTGTATAATGTCCCAGCAGTCACCTCTCCCCTCAACACCCAGAATCCTCCAGTGCTTCCTGTATAATGTCCCAGCAGTCTCCTCTCCCCTCATCACCCAGAATCCTCCAGTGCTTCCTGTATAATGTCCCAGCAGTCACCTCTCCCCTCATCACCCAGAATCCTCCAGTGCCTCCTGTATAATGCCCCAGCAGTCACCTCTCCCCTCATCACCCAGAATCCTCCAGTGCTTCCTGTATAATGTCCCAGCAGTCACCTCTCCCCTCATCACCCAGAATCCTCCAGTGCTTCCTGTATAATGTCCCAGCAGTCACCTCTCCCCTCATCACCCAGAATCCTCCAGTGCTTCCTGTATAATGTCCCAGCAGTCACCTCTCCCCTCATCACCCAGAATCCTCCAGTGCCTCCTGTATAATGTCCCAGCAGTCACCTCTCCCCTCATCATCCAGAATAATCCAGTGCTTCCTCTTTAATGTCCCAGCAGTCACCTCTCCCCTCATCACCCAGAATCCTCCAGTGCTTCCTGTATAATGTCGCAGCAGTCACCTCTCCCCTCATCACCCAGAATCCTCCAGTGCCTCCTGTATAATGTCCCAGCAGTTACCTCTCCCCTCATCACCCAGAATCCTCCAGTGCTTCCTGTATAATGTCCCAGCAGTCATCTCTCCCCTCATCACCCAGAATCCTCCAGTGCTTCCTGTATAATGTCCCAGCAGTCACCTCTCCCCAAATCACGCAGAATCCTCCAGTGCTTCCTGTATAATGTCCCAGCAGTCACCTCTCCGCTCATCACCCAGAATCCTCCAGTGCTTCCTGTATAATGTCCCAGCAGTAACCTCTCCCCTCATCACCCAGAATCCTCCAATGCTTCCTGTATAATGTCCCAGCAGTCACCTCTCCCCTTATCACCCAGAATCCTCCAGTCCCTCCTGTATAATGTCCCAGCAGTCACCTCTCCCCTCATCACCCAGAATCCTCCAGTGCTTCCTGTATAATGTCCCAGCAGTCACCTCTCCCCTCATCATCCAGAATAATCCAGTGCTTCCTGTATAATATCCCAGCACTCACGGCTCCCCTCATCACCCAGAATCCTCTAGTGCCTCCTGTATAATGTCCCAGCAGTCACCTCCCCCCTCATCACCCAGACTCTTCCAGTGCTTCCTGTATAATGTCCCAGCAGTCACCTCTCTGGTCATCACCCAGAATCCTCCAGTGCCTCCTGTATAATGTCCCAGCAGTCACCTCTCCCCTCATCACCCAGACTTCTCCAGTGCTTCCTGTATAATGTCCCAGCAGTCATCTTTCCCCTCATCACCCAGAATCCTCCAGTGCTTCCTGTATAATGTCCCAGCAGTCACCTCTCCCCTCATCAACCAGAATCCTCCAGTGCTTCCTGTATAATGTCGCAGCAGTCCCCTCTCCCCTCATCACCCAGAATCCTCCAGTGCTTCCTGTATAATGTCCCAGCACTCACCTCTCCCCTCATCACCCAGAATCCTCCAGTGCTTCCTGTATAATGTCCCAGCAGTCACCTCTCCCCTAATCACGCAGAATCCTCCAGTGCT
Source organism: Anomaloglossus baeobatrachus (assembly GCF_048569485.1). Lineage (NCBI taxonomy): Eukaryota > Metazoa > Chordata > Amphibia > Anura > Aromobatidae > Anomaloglossus > Anomaloglossus baeobatrachus. The sequence continues at coordinate 966,809,776 of NC_134353.1, forward strand.
TCCTGTATAATGTCCCAGCAGTAACCTCTCCCCTCATCACCCAGAATCCTCCAGTGCTTCCTGTATAATGTCCCAGCAGTCACCTCTCCCCTAATCACCCAGAATCCTCCAGTGCTTCCTGTATAATGTCCCAGCACTCACCGCTCCCCTCATCTCCCAGAATCCTCCAGTGCCTTCTGTATAATGTCCCAGCAGTCACCTCTCCGCTTATCACCCAGAATCCTCCAGTGCTTCCTGTATAATGTCCCAGCAGTCACCTCTCACGTCATCACCCAGAATCCTCCAGTTCCTCCTGTATAATGTCCCAGCAGTCACCTCTCCCCTCATCACCCAGAATCCTCCAGTGCTTCCTGTATAATGTCCCAGCAGTCACCTCTCACCTCATCACCCAGAATCCTCCAGTGCCTCCTGCATAATATCCCAGCAGTCACCTCTCCCCTCATCACCCAGAATAATCCAGTGCTTCCTGTATAATGTCCCAGCAGTTTCCTCTCCGCTCATCACCCAGAATCCTCCAGTGCTTCCTGTATAATGTCCCAGCAGTCTCCTCTCCCCTCATCACCCAGAATCCTCCAGTGCCTCCTGTATAATGTCCCAGCAGTCACCTCTCCCCTCATCACCCAGTATCCTCCAGTGCTTCCTGTATAATGTCCCAGCAGTCACCTCTCCCCTCATCACCCAGAATCCTCCAATGCTTCCTGTATAATGTCCTAGCAGTCACTTCTCCCCTCATCACCCAGAATCCTCCAGTGCTTCCTGTATAATGTCCCAGCAGTCACTTCTCCCCTCATCACCCAGAATCCTCCAGTGCCTCCTGTATAATATCCCAGCAGTCACCTCTCACCTCATCACCCAGAATCCTCCAGTGCCTCCTGTATAATATCCCAGCAGTCACCTCTCACCTCATCACCCAGAATCCTCCAGTGCTTCCTGTATAATGTCCCAGCACTCACCTCTCCCCTCATCACCCAGAATCCTCCAGTGCTTCCTGTATAATGTCCCAGCAGTCACCTCTCCCCTAATCACGCAGAATCCTCCAGTGCTTCCTGTATAATGTCCCAGCAGTCACCTCTCCCCTCATCACCCAGAATCCTCCAGTCCTTCCTGTATAATGTCCCAGCAGTCACCTCTACCCTCATCACCCAGAATCCTCCAGTGCTTCCTGTATAATGTCCCAGCAGTCACCTCTCCCCTCATCACCCAGAATCCTCCAGTGCTTCCTGTATAATGTCCCAGCAGTCACCTCTCCCCTCATCACCCAGAATCCTCCAGTGCTTCCTGTATAATGTCCCAGCAGTAACCTCTCCCCTCATCACCCAGAATCATCCAGTGCTTCCTGTATAATGTCCCAGCAGTCACCTCTCCAGTCATCACCCAGAATCCTCCAGTGCTTCCTGTATAATGTCCCAGCAGTCACCTCTCCCCTCATCACCCAGAATCCTCCAGTCCTTCCTGTATAATGTCCCAGCAGTCACCTCTCCCCTCATCACCCAGAATCCTCCAGTGCTTCCTGTATAATGTCCCAGCAGTCACCTCTCCCCTCATCACCCAGAATCCTCCAGTGCTTCCTGTATAATGTCCCAGCAGTAACCTCTCCCCTCATCACCCAGAATCATCCAGTGCTTCCTGTATAATGTCCCAGCAGTCACCTCTCCAGTCATCACCCAGAATCCTCCAGTGCTTCCTGTATAATGTCCCAGCAGTCACCTCTCCCCTCATCACCCAGAATCCTCCAGTCCTTCCTGTATAATGTCCCAGCAGTCACCTCTCCCCTCATCACCCAGAATCCTCCAGTGCTTCCTGTATAATGTCCCAGCAGTCACCTCTCCCCTCATCACCCAGAATCCTCCAGTGCTTCCTGTATAATGTCCCAGCAGTAACCTCTCCCCTCATCACCCAGAATCATCCAGTGCTTCCTGTATAATGTCCCAGCAGTCACCTCTCCAGTCATCACCCAGAATTCTCCAGTGCTTCCTGTATAATGTCCCAGCAGTCACCTCTCCCCTAATCACCCAGAATCCTCCAGTGCCTCCTGTATAATGTCCCAGCAGTCACCTCTCTCCTCATCACCCAGAATCCTCCAGTGCTTCCTGTATAATGTCCCAGCAGTCACCTCTCCCCTCATCACCCAGAATCCTCCAGTGCTTCCTGTATAATGTCCCAGCAGTCACCTCTCCCCTCATAACCCAGAATCCTCCAGTGCTTCCTGTATAATGTCCCAGCAGTTACCTCTCCCCTCATCACCCAGAATCATCCAGTGCTTCCTGTATAATGTCCCAGCAGTTACCTCTCCCCTCATCACCCAGAATCATCCAGTGCTTCCAGTATAATGTCCCAGCAGTCACCTCTCCCCTCATCACCCAGAATCATCCAGTGCTTCCTGTATAATGTCCCAGCAGTCACCTCTCCCCTCATCACCCAGAATCCTCCAGTGCTTCCTGTATAATGTCCCAGCAGTCACCTCTCCCCTAATCACGCAGAATCCTCCAGTGCTTCCTGTATAATGTCCCAGCAGTCACCTCTCCCCTCATCACCCAGAATCCTCCAGTCCTTCCTGTATAATGTCCCAGCAGTCACCTCTACCCTCATCACCCAGAATCCTCCAGTGCTTCCTGTATAATGTCCCAGCAGTCACCTCTCCCCTCATCACCCAGAATCCTCCAGTGCTTCCTGTATAATGTCCCAGCAGTCACCTCTCCCCTCATCACCCAGAATCCTCCAGTGCTTCCTGTATAATGTCCCAGCAGTAACCTCTCCCCTCATCACCCAGAATCATCCAGTGCTTCCTGTATAATGTCCCAGCAGTCACCTCTCCAGTCATCACCCAGAATCCTCCAGTGCTTCCTGTATAATGTCCCAGCAGTCACCTCTCCCCTCATCACCCAGAATCCTCCAGTCCTTCCTGTATAATGTCCCAGCAGTCACCTCTCCCCTCATCACCCAGAATCCTCCAGTGCTTCCTGTATAATGTCCCAGCAGTCACCTCTCCCCTCATCACCCAGAATCCTCCAGTGCTTCCTGTATAATGTCCCAGCAGTAACCTCTCCCCTCATCACCCAGAATCATCCAGTGCTTCCTGTATAATGTCCCAGCAGTCACCTCTCCAGTCATCACCCAGAATCCTCCAGTGCTTCCTGTATAATGTCCCAGCAGTCACCTCTCCCCTCATCACCCAGAATCCTCCAGTCCTTCCTGTATAATGTCCCAGCAGTCACCTCTCCCCTCATCACCCAGAATCCTCCAGTGCTTCCTGTATAATGTCCCAGCAGTCACCTCTCCCCTCATCACCCAGAATCCTCCAGTGCTTCCTGTATAATGTCCCAGCAGTAACCTCTCCCCTCATCACCCAGAATCATCCAGTGCTTCCTGTATAATGTCCCAGCAGTCACCTCTCCCCTCATCCCCCAGAATCCTCCAGTGCCTCCTGTATAATGTCCCAGCAGTCACCTCTCCCCTAATCACCCAGAATCCTCCAGTGCCTCCTGTATAATGTCCCAGCAGTCACCTCTCTCCTCATCACCCAGAATCCTCCAGTGCTTCCTGTATAATGTCCCAGCAGTCACCTCTCCCCTCATCACCCAGAATCCTCCAGTGCTTCCTGTATAATGTCCCAGCAGTCACCTCTCCCCTCATAACCCAGAATCCTCCAGTGCTTCCTGTATAATGTCCCAGCAGTTACCTCTCCCCTCATCACCCAGAATCATCCAGTGCTTCCTGTATAATGTCCCAGCAGTTACCTCTCCCCTCATCACCCAGAATCATCCAGTGCTTCCAGTATAATGTCCCAGCAGTCACCTCTCCCCTCATCACCCAGAATCATCCAGTGCTTCCTGTATAATGTCCCAGCAGTCACCTCTCCCCTCATCACCCAGAATCCTCCAGTGCTTCCTGTATAATGTCCCAGCAGTCACCTCTCCTCTCATCACCCAGAATCCTCCAGTGCTTCCTGTATAATGTCCCAGCAGTCACCTCTCCCCTCATCACCCAGAATCCTCCAGTGCTTCCTGTATAATGTCCCAGCAGTCACCTCTCCCCTCATCACCCAGAATCCTCCAGTGCTTCCTGTATAATGTCCCAGCAGTTACCTCTCCCCTCATCACCCAGAATCCTCCAGTGCTTCCTGTATAATGTCCCAGCACTCACCGCTCCCCTCATCTCCCAGAATCCTCCAGTGCCTTCTGTATAATGTCCCAGCAGTCTCCTCTCCGCTTATCACCCAGAATCCTCCAGTGCTTCCTGTATAATGTCCCAGCAGTCACCTCTCCCCTCATCACCCAGAATCCTCCAGTGCTTCCTGTATAATGTCCCAGCAGTCACCTCTCCCCTCATCACCCAGAATCCTCCAGTGCTTCCTGTATAATGTCCCAGCAGTCACCTCTCCCCTCATCACCCAGAATCCTCCAGTGCCTCCTGTATAATGTCCCAGCAGTCACCTCTCCCCTCATCACCCAGAATCCTCCAGTGCTTCCTGTATAATGTCCCAGCAGTCAACTCTCCCCTCATCACCCAGAATCCTCCAGTGCTTCCTGTATAATGTCCCAGCAGTCACCTCTCCCCTCATCACCCAGAATTCTCCAGTGCTTCCTGTATAATGTCCCAGCAGTCACCTCTCCCCTAATCACCCAGAATCCTCCAGTGCCTCCTGTATAATGTCCCAGCAGTCACCTCTCTCCTCATCACCCAGAATCCTCCAGTGCTTCCTGTATAATGTCCCAGCAGTCACCTCTCCCCTCATCACCCAGAATCCTCCAGTGCTTCCTGTATAATGTCCCAGCAGTCACCTCTCCCCTCATAACCCAGAATCCTCCAGTGCTTCCTGTATAATGTCCCAGCAGTTACCTCTCCCCTCATCACCCAGAATCATCCAGTGCTTCCTGTATAATGTCCCAGCAGTTACCTCTCCCCTCATCACCCAGAATCATCCAGTGCTTCCAGTATAATGTCCCAGCAGTCACCTCTCCCCTCATCACCCAGAATCATCCAGTGCTTCCTGTATAATGTCCCAGCAGTCACCTCTCCCCTCATCACCCAGAATCCTCCAGTGCTTCCTGTATAATGTCCCAGCAGTCACCTCTCCTCTCATCACCCAGAATCCTCCAGTGCTTCCTGTATAATGTCCCAGCAGTCACCTCTCCCCTCATCACCCAGAATCCTCCAGTGCTTCCTGTATAATGTCCCAGCAGTCACCTCTCCCCTCATCACCCAGAATCCTCCAGTGCTTCCTGTATAATGTCCCAGCAGTTACCTCTCCCCTCATCACCCAGAATCCTCCAGTGCTTCCTGTATAATGTCCCAGCACTCACCGCTCCCCTCATCTCCCAGAATCCTCCAGTGCCTTCTGTATAATGTCCCAGCAGTCTCCTCTCCGCTTATCACCCAGAATCCTCCAGTGCTTCCTGTATAATGTCCCAGCAGTCACCTCTCCCCTCATCACCCAGAATCCTCCAGTGCTTCCTGTATAATGTCCCAGCAGTCACCTCTCCCCTCATCACCCAGAATCCTCCAGTGCTTCCTGTATAATGTCCCAGCAGTCACCTCTCCCCTCATCACCCAGAATCCTCCAGTGCCTCCTGTATAATGTCCCAGCAGTCACCTCTCCCCTCATCACCCAGAATCCTCCAGTGCTTCCTGTATAATGTCCCAGCAGTCAACTCTCCCCTCATCACCCAGAATCCTCCAGTGCTTCCTGTATAATGTCCCAGCAGTCACCTCTCCGGTCAGCAGCTCAATCATCTTGTTGCTGAGCTCTAGGATCTTCTTCTTGCTCTTCTCATGTATCGGGGGAGGGGCTGTGATGGGGCTCAGGCTCCGCCCTCCTGACTCCTGGAGATGGATGATGGGAGTCACACAGTCCACCGTTGTCTTCCTCACTATTGTGTAATCCTGTGGATGGAGAGACACTTAGGAAGGAGATTTCCTCCCTGACTCCAGATCTGACAATCAGTATAAATCCCGGGATCAATAACCGTCTCCTGTAATCGGAATATTATTAGACTCAGGACAGACATTCAGGCCCCTTTACAACTCATATAGCGAGATCACTATGACAACTCCTCCTGGCAGAGGGCTCCAGTGTCACTGCTCTTACAGTAGAGAATCCTTTCCTTGCTATTCTGGATTTCCTCTCCCCAATGTCACATATCACAATGATAGGAATGTGTAGGAGTTACCTCTCCGCTCAGCAGGGAGATGATCTCCAGGGAGAGGGTTAATAATCTTCTGCTGATCTCATTCTCATCCATCCTCAGGGATCATTCAGAGGAGGAGGAAAACTGGATCCGCTGCAGGGATCTCGTGTTGCCGGGGTCTGTGATAAAAGAGAAGCTGCAAATCAGAGGAGACGAGAACCACAAATATTGCAGGAGCCTGGACGGAAGAATAGTGAGAATCACAGGAGCCTCCGTGCGGGGAGAACGGCTCGGGACGCAACCACAGGAACCTCCGCGCAGGGGGAACGGCTCGGGACGCAGCCACAGGAGCCTCCGCACGGGGGGAACGGCTCGGCCCGCAGCCACAGGAGCCTCCGTGCGGGGAGAACGGCTCGGCCCGCAGCCACAGGAGCCTCCGTGCGGGGAGAACGGCTCGGCCCGCAGCCACAGGAGCCTCTGTGCGGGGAGAACGGCTCGGCCCGCAGCCACAGGAGCCTCCGTGCGGGGAGAACGGCTCGGCCCGCAGCCACAGGAGCCTCCGTGCGGGGAGAACGGCTCGGCCTGCAGCCACAGGAGCCTCCGTGCGGGGAGAACGGCTCGGCCTGCAGCCACAGGAGCCTCCGTGCGGGGAGAACGGCTCGGCCTGCAGCCACAGGAGCCTCCGCGCGGGGGGGAGAACGGCTCGGCCCACAGCCACAGGAGCCTCCGCGCGGGGGGAATGCTCGGCCCGCAGCCACAGGAGCCTCCGCGCGGGGGGGAACGGCCACAGGAGCCTCCGCGCGGGGGGAACGGCTCGGCCCACAGCCACAGGAGCCTCCGCGCGGGGGGAACGGCCACAGGAGCCTCCGCGCGGGGGGAACGGCTCGGCCCACAGCCACAGGAGCCTCCGCGCGGGGGGAACGGCTCGGCCCACAGCCACAGGAGCCTCCGCGCGGGGGGAACGGCTCGGCCCACAGCCACAGGAGCCTCCGCGCGGGGGGAATGCTCGGCCCACAGCCACAGGAGCCTCCGCGCGGGGGGAACGGCTCGGCCCACAGCCACAGGAGCCTCCGCGCGGGGGGAACGGCTCGGCCCACAGCCACAGGAGCCTCCGCGCGGGGGGAACGGCTCGGCCCACAGCCACAGGAGCCTTCGCGCGGGGGGAATGCTCGGCCCACAGTCACAGGAGTCTCCGCGCGGGGGAATGGCTCGGCCTGCAGCCACAGGAGCCTCCGCGCGGGGGGAACGGCTCGGCCCACAGCCACAGGAGCCTCCGCGCGGGGGGAACGGCTCGGCCCACAGCCACAGGAGCCTCCGCGCGGGGGGAATGCTCGGCCCACAGCCACAGGAGCCTCCGCGCGGGGGGAACGGCTCGGCCCACAGCCACAGGAGCCTCCGCGCGGGGGGAACGGCTCGGCCCACAGCCACAGGAGCCTTCGCGCGGGGGGAATGCTCGGCCCACAGTCACAGGAGTCTCCGCGCGGGGGAATGCTCGGCCCACAGTCACAGGAGCCTCCGCGCGGGGGGGGGGGGGGGGGAACGGCTCGGCCCGCAGCCACAGGAGCCTCCGCGCGGGGGGGGGGGGGGGGGAACGGCTCGGCCCGCAGCCACAGGAGCCTCCGCGCGGGGGGGGGGGGGGGGGGGAACGGCTCGGCCCGCAGCCACAGGAGCCTCCGCGCGGGGGGGGGGGGGGGAACGGCTCGGCCTGCAGCCACAGGAGCCTCCACGCGGGGGAACGGCATTCTCCTCACAGATTCACAACAACACTGCATTGCACCCTCCGCTGTCTCCTCACCTGAATTGCAGGAATGTGCTGCTGGCTGATAACAGAGAACAAGAGCTGAGCACACAGAACAGATCTGCTCCACTATTGTCAATAAAGGACCTGTGATGACGTCACTATCATGTGATCAGGGGTGGAGCTCACAAGAAGCAGTGAAGGACCTGTGATGACGCTCCACCATGTGATCAGGGGCGGGGCTGAAGAGATACAGTGATTCCGTTCACAGGAACTTCCCCTCGTCTCTTGGGCTCCGCCCCGATCACATGACAGTAACGTCATCACAGGTCCTGTAGCTGTAGCACTCATTTCTTCCTACGTTGTATATAGTGTACGGGCTCCATCCAGGGATGAGGTAATTGGTCACGTGATGGGGCGTGGTCACAATGCAGCCGGACGTTTCCAGACGGAATAAACCTTTTTCTAACAACCAATTATTAAGCATTGGTCAAGGTGGGATTCCAGCCCAACAGAAATATTCCACCTGGAATTCTGTAAGCCCCTTCTCCAGGTCCATCGAAGCACCTCCAACAGCGCCTGTCGAGCTGAGCTGGGCAGATTCCCTCTACACCTAGCAGCTCTGAAGAGGTCACTATCATTTCAGGCTCACCTACAGAGGAGCAATCCAAGCTCCCATCACCACAAAGCTCTGATACATATACGTGGGCCAGATGAACCAGGACCCCTGGCACAGCTCTCCCAAACCCAACTGGACAAAATAACCAATCACAGCAGCCTGACAAGAACCAGAATCAGGAAGATGGTAGACGAGGGCCAGGAGAGGTACATCAGTGACTGGAGGACCGACATCAACACCTCACAGAAACTGACCACGTACCAGAGACTACAGAGAGACTACAGACTGGCCCCATATCTGGAGAAACTCCCGGACCCCAGAGACCGCAGGACCCTGAGCCGATATAGACTCAGTGCCCACAGTCTAGCCATCGAATCCGGTCGTCACAAGCAGAGCTACAAGCCCAGGGAGGACAGACTGTGCCAACACTGTGACCTGGAGGCCCTGGAGGATGAAACCCACTTCCTGCTACACTGCACCAAGTACTCAGCAGTGAGGGACACTCACTTCAGGAGACTCTCACATCTCTTCCCGGATTTCAGCTCCATGAAGGAGGAAGAGAAAATATATATCCTGCTGGGGGAAGAAGAGAGCGCAGTGGAGATAGCAGCGCAGTATGTGAGCGAATGTCATAGACTTCGAGAAAGAGAACTATGATAAGCCATGGACTTCCATAGCCCCCCATCCCAGATGTGGCCCCCCAATCCCCACCCTGGATGTGCCCCATCCATCCTTCCTACAGTCCCCACCCACCGTCCCCACAGCCCCAGTCCCTAATGTACACTTGCTTTGGCAAAACTAATTTGTATTTCCTGCCAATAAAGCTTATTTGATTTGATTTGATTTGATAGATAGATAGATAAATAGATAGATACATGGATAGATAGATAGATAGATAGATACATGGATAGATAGATAGATAGATAGATAGATAGATAGATAGATACATGGATAGACAGATAGATAGATAGATAGATAGATAGATAGATAGACAGACAGATAGATGGACGGATAGATAGATAGATAGATAGACAGACAGATAGATAGATGGACGGATAGATAGATAGATAGACAGATAGATAGATACATGGATAGATAGATAGATAGATAGACAGATAGATAGATAGATAGATAGATAGAGGGATAGATAGATACATGGATAGATAGATAGATAGATAGATAGATAGATAGATACATGGATAGATAGATAGATAGATAGATAGATAGCTAGATAGATAGATAGATAGAGGGATAGATAGATAGATACATGGATAAATAGATAGATAGATACATGGATAGATAGATAGATAGATAGATAGATAGATAGATCCCGCCCACCATTCCTAGGAGTAAGCAGCATTGAAGATGAGCTCCTGAGTTTTTCATCATTTATACCTTGTAATGAGCAAACAGTAAGACAAAACCTGGAAAAATTGGACTCTGTGGAACAGGAAAGTGAGCTGGACTGAGCTGGACTAAAGATTTTTATGAAAAAAGAGGAAATAGAGGATTTAAAGGACATAAGAAAAAACGTGTTGAAGGACAGATCACATACAACAGGAGGACTCCAACAAACTGACACCCAGAGATCTGCACATCCAAAGGTAGGACCATCCTCCATCCATACCACAACCTACAGACAGTGCTGTAATTACATCTCTGATAAATAAGGATTATTATAAAAATGGAAGATATAAATGTAGAACAAGTAACTGGGCAGAGAGCAGAGCTGGAGACACGGGACACCAGGAGGTCACACACTCTGGAAATCACATACTCTGAAGGGCAGAAAAGCATTCATGCGCAAAAAGCCATAAAACATGCAAAGATTAGAGAAGATCCAGAGACCCTCTTTTCTGATTTTACCTCTAAAGAGAAAGATAAAAGGAAAACCAATTTATTATTTTTCACAGACCAACCCTTAGCCTGGCACACCGCTCTGTGCAATCAATATAAGTATATATCCAAGAACGGCATTAATAAGGGCCGGCAGATCAGAATTAGAAACCAAAAAGAAGACGAGACCAACTCACTGACCATAAACGTGTACAATAACGGCATAATCATGGTACAAGGGGCTGAGGAAAACTTACAGAAATTTGAAGACAGCTTTTCTCAAATTAAACTCCAAGCACAAAATTGCAAAGAACAACAAACCCCAGCAGCCACCATCACCTCTACAGAGATCTCCAGAGACAGAACTGCAGCCCCCAACACCTCACGCCATTCACCGGAGACCCTCAGAGACTGTTTATCTCAACTAGAAAGAGACTTTGTACAATTTAAAGAAGAACTTCAAAGAAACCTTGATGACAGAAATGCAAATGACCAAGTAATGAATGAGATAAGCAAACTGAGATGTGAATACAGGTTGACCCTGCAGGAAATAAGAAGCAAAATGTGTGAACTGCAGCAAGAAAATGCCCAACTGAGACAGGAGATAACAGAGCTGAAGACTCCTGGACACCTGAAACAGGAGGACGCCATAGAAACACAGAGGAGTGAAGACAACATGGCCTCCACTGGCCAGGGGGGAGCTATGGTAACTAACACCAGTACAGACACCATGGCCTCCACTGGCCAGGAGGGAGCTATGGTAACTAACACCAGTACAGACACCATGGCCTCCACTTGGCAGGAGGGAGCTATGGTAACTAACACCAGTACAGACACCATGGCCTCCACTGGCCAGGAGGGAGCTATGGTAACTAACAACAGTACAGACACCATGGCCTCCACTTGGCAGGAGGGAGCTATGGTAACTAACACCAGTACAGACACCATGGCCTCCACTGGCCAGGAGGGAGCTATGGTAACTAACAACAGTACAGACACCATGGCCTCCACTGGCCAGGACACTGAGATACCAAATAACTCCAACAATATGAATGCTCCTGAAAATAACATAAGTGAACCACAAACCAGAGATATAGAAAAGAGAAGAGAACCAGCCACCAGCAAAATCTCCAGCACAGACCCCCAGCTTCACCCACGTACCCCACCCGTGACCTCACAACGTTTTGATACCATCCTAATAATGGACTCAAATGGGAAATACCTGAAAACATGGCGACTATTTCCAGGAAAAAGGGTAAAAAAAAATCCACTGTGCAACAATTGAGCAGGTGACAGCCGTCATCAATACCCCACGGTTTACAAGCCCAAATCATATTTTTATACACACAGGAACAAACAATCTGCCAGCCCAACACCAGCAGATCGCAGGACAACTGACCCAACTAGCAAAGACGGCAAAACTAAAATTCCCAGACAGCAAAATAATTCTATCATCTCTGCTCCCAAGAAATGATGTATCCAGCCAAACTACCCAGAGCATCAACACGGACCTGACCACCAGAATCAAGGCTGTGCCCGACGTGATCCTGGCACAACACCCCTCCATAAAACACCAACACCTCTATGACGACAAGCACCTAAACAAACAAGGGGTCAGCCTACTGGCCAAAGAGCTGAAGGACATTATACTAAACAGAGACCCCATGCCTGGACTCAACAACAACCAAAATCCCATGGAAAGACCCCCAACAATAAAAAGACAGGAAACCCCAATTTCATCACAGGAGGCCAGAAACAAAGCCCTTCACCCAACATCGGGCCATCAGAGGAGGAGACCACCATGGAGGGGACCATCAGCCCCACACAGAGACATGCAGGGCAGAGATATGGAAGAGATTAGAACCCTGCTCAGCACATTGTGCAGGAAACTAACACACCTATAAACCAGTCGTAAATCCAGAGTGTCTTACACAGCCGCACTCATTACAAGGTATATACACATGAGGTATATAGAAAAAAAAAAAAATGACCTCATTCACAATCAGCAGCTGGAACATCCAAGGCCTGAGCACCTCGGCCTTTGGATGTAAAACAAATGACCCCGACTTTATTCAAAGACTGAAGAATATAGACATTCAGATCCTCCTGGAAACATGGACCAGAGCTGAAAACGAATCTCTGGTGCCAATCGGATACAGGGAAATCTCTGTCCCTGCCCTTAAAAATAAAAACACCAAACAGGGCCGCTGCTCAGGAGGAATATTGATCTGGTATAAAGAAGAGCTCCACCAGTACATCAAACCAGTGAAGAGAGGAGGCAGCCACATATGGATCAGAATCAGCAGCTCCATCCTCACCTCTCAGTCCGATGTCTACCTCTGCACCACCTATATACCACCGCCAGAGTCCCCCTACTTCAATCCAGACAGCTTTGAGATCTTACAAGAAGAAGCCACCCATTATCAGGTCCTGGGCAAAGTTCTCATCTTTGGAGACCTCAATGCAAGAACAGGGAGAGAAAAAGACTTTCTGACCACAGATGGAAACATCTACATATTTGGGGCAGAGAACGACAGTCACGACTCAGAACACTCAGAGAGAAACAGCTATGACAGTACAGTCAACAAAAGTGGCAAAAAGCTCCTGAACTTATGTAAAAGTTTAGGTCTTCATATTCTTAATGGACGTACAAAAGGAGACTCACTGGGAAGATATACACTAAACTCCCATGTAGGAAGGAGTGTAGTAGACTACGCCATTACAGATATGGACCCGGCAAATATTAGCGCCTTCATAGTCACCCCACAAACGCACCTGTCAGACCACAGCCAACTTCTCCTGTACATGAAATCTACAGAGAAACCATCCACACAAAAGCCACAGCAGAGCAGCCTCTACAACCGACCTCCATCCTATAAATGGTCCAAGACGTCAGAAATAAAATATAAAGAGGCTCCCAACAGGCCAGAATTACAGGAGATGCTCCACAACTTCTACAGCTACAAGTACAAGTCAAACCCAGAAGGAGTGAATCAAGCTGCAAAAGACCTCAACAAAATATTCCACACCATGGCCAAATTGTCCGACCTCAAACAAGTCAACTACAAGAGGCCAAAAGAAAAGCAGATCAATGGTGGGTTTGACAAAGAGTGTAAAGCGTTCGAAAGACCCTGAGAACAGCCTCAAACAATAAACACAGAGACCCCAACAACCCAGACCTGAGGGAAGCCTATGACACCATACAAAAGCAGTACAAAACCATCCTCAGGAGGAAGAAGCAGAGCTACATCTCTACCAAACTTAGCCAACTCCAAGACGCCCTCCAAGACAACTCCTTCTGGGAAATATGGAACCACATGGACACAAAGAGCAAGAAAAAGAATGACACCCATATCCAAAATGGCAACATCTGGCTCCAGTACTTCAGAGACCTCTACAAAGACATCCCAAAAGAAGGACTAAGCCAAGAGCAGGAAAACATAACATCAAAACTAAAGGCAATGGAAGAGAAAATCAAAAACTTCCAAAACCCACAGGACACACCAATTACATTACAGGAAGTTGCAGAGAAAATCACTTCCATAAAGTGTAAAAAATCTAGTGGTCTGGATGGAATCCCCCCAGAGATGCTGAAGTACAGCCCACCAGAAATTCAAGCTGCAATGGTTAAACTGTTCAACATTGTGCTGAGTGGTGGTTACTTCCCTCGTACCTGGAACCAAGGACTCATTACACCGATCCACAAGAGTGGGGACAGGTATGACCCTGCCAACTACAGAGGCATATGTGTCAGCAGTAACTTGGGAAAACTGTTCAACAGCATCCTAAACAAAAGGATCATCAGTTTCCTTACCGAGCACAATGTCCTGAGCAAAAGCCAAGCAGGATTCGTGCCAAACCACCGCACCACGGACCACATCTACACCCTGCACAGTCTCATTCAGAGCCACGTCCACAATACAAAGCATGGGAAGATATACGCCTGCTTTGTAGACTTTAAAAAGGCCTTTGACTCAGTGTGGCACCCGGGCTTGTTCTTAAAAATGCTGGAAAGCGGAATAGGAGGAAAGACCTACGATGTCATCAAAAGCTCCTACACCGAGAACCTCTGCAGTGTGAGTGTGAACGGTAGAAGAACGGCTTATTTCCAGCAGAGCCGAGGAGTCAGACAGGGCTGCAGCCTAAGTCCAACGCTCTTCAATATTTACATCAATGAGCTGGCTACTGCTCTAGAATCTTCAACTGCTCCAGGTCTCACACTCCATGACGCCCAGGTGAAATTCTTGCTCTATGCAGATGACCTACTGCTGGTGTCACCAACTGAGAAAGGTCTCCAAGACAACCTACAAATTTTGGAGAAATTCAGCTCCACATGGGCACTACCGATCAATCTAAAGAAAACCAACATCATGGTGTTCCAGAAGAGAAAAAGAAGATTTGACCAGCATCCTTCATTTGTCGTAAACGGCTGCACTCTAACAGGAACAGACAAATACACCTACTTGGGCCTGGAAATTCACCAGTCAGGGAGCTTCAAACAAGCCATAGAGACCCTGAAAAACAAGGCCTGCAAAACCTTTTATGCCATCCGAAGGAAATTGTATCATCTGAAGCCACCAGTGAGGGTCTGGCTAAAAATCTTCGATTCCATCATTGCCCCAATCCTCCTGTACGGCAGCGAAGTCTGGGGCCCTCACACTTACCCAGATTGGTCAAGGTGGGATTCCAGCCCAACAGAAATATTCCACCTGGAATTCTGTAAGCACCTTCTCCAGGTCCATCGAAGCACCTCCAACAGCGCCTGTCGAGCTGAGCTGGGCAGATTCCCTCTACACCTAGCAGCTCTGAAGAGGTCACTATCATTTCAGGCTCACCTACAGAGTAGCAATCCAAGCTCCCATCACCACAAAGCTCTGATATATATACGTGGGCCAGATGAACCAGGACCCCTGGCACAGCTCTCCCAAACCCAACTGGACAAAATAGCCAATCACACCAGCCTGACAAGAACCAGAATCAGGAAGATGGTAGACGAGGGCCAGGAGAGGTATGTCAGTGACTGGAGGACCGACATCAACACCTCACAGAAACTGACCACGTACCAGAGACTACAGAGAGACTACAGACTGGCCCCATATCTGGAGAAACTCCCGGACCCCAGAGACCGCAGGACCCTGAGCCGATATAGACTCAGTGCCCACAGTCTAGCCATCGAATCCGGTCGACACAAGCAGAGCTACAAGCCCAGGGAGGACAGACTGTGCCAACACTGTGACCTGGAGGCCCTGGAGGATGAAACCCACCTCCTGCTACACTGCACCAAGTACTCAGCAGTGAGGGACACTCACTTCAGGAGACTCTCACATCTCTTCCCGGATTTCAGCTCCATGAAGGAGGAAGAGAAAATATATATCCTGCTGGGGGAAGAAGAGAGCGCAGTGGAGATAGCAGCGCAGTATGTGAGCGAATGTCATAGACTTCGAGAAAGAGAACTATGATAAGCCATGGACTTCCATAGCCCCCCATCCCAGATGTGGTCCCCCCAATCCCCACCCTGGATATGCCCCAACCACCGTTACTACAGTCCCCACCCTGGATATGCCCCATCATAAGCCATGGACTTCCATAGCCCCCATCCTAGAAGTGCCCCCACAGTCCCCACCCTGGATGTGCCCCATCCATCCTTCCTACAGTCCCCACCCACCATCCCCACAGCCCCAGTCCCTAATGTACACTTGCTTTGGCAATGTACACTTGATTTGATTTTATTTGATTTGATAGATAGATAGACAGACAGACAGACAGACAGACAGACAGATAGATAGATAGATAGATAGATAGAGGGATATATAGAGGGATAGATAGATAGATAGATAGATAGATACATGGATAGATAGATAGAGGGATAGATAGATAGATAGATAGATAGATAGATAGACAGACAGATAGATAGATAGATAGATAGATAGATAGATAGATAGATAGATAGAAAGATAGATAGATAGATAGATAGATAGAGGGATAGATAGATAGATAGATAGATAGAAAGATAGATAGATAGATAGATAGATAGAGGGATAGATAGATACATGGATAGATAGATAGATAGATAGATAGATACATGGATAGATAGATAGATAGATAGATAGATAGATAGAGGGATAGATAGATACATGGATAAATAGATAGATAGATAGATAGATAGATAGATAGATAGATAGATACTGCATCTCTTTGTAGGTGAAGGAGTCAGATTCATTTGTACCCATAAAACTACGATAAAGAAATGTGGAAAAAATACAAAATTATTTTTTATTTTTTTTTCACCAACTTGGATTGGAACCAGCAACTTTCAGACAGCAGCCTCCTGGCTTTCCTGGCTGCTCTAGCTTTCCTGGCTGCTCTAGCTTTCCTAGCTGCTGTAGCTGTTGAGCCACTAGGATAGACAACATCAGATAGAGGATTTTATATGACTGAACCTACAATGCAGCCTCTTACACAGCAGATTACACAGGACACAGCTACATTGTACAGAGCAGCATCTCTATTTCCTGTTTTCTAGAGGGAGAGGAAAAGAGATTTTTTTTTTCTTTTAATAAAATTACTAAAAATAACAAAAAAATAGAATAATGTAACTTTATTGCACTTTTTTCTAAAATAATAAACATCAGAAATCAGCAAATAACATGGACATATTTGGTGTCCCTGTAATCGTAACGACCCGAACAACGCAGCGATCAGATTATTTATGGGGATCGGTAAATGGCGGCAAAAAAATGGCGCAATTTATTATTTTTCTTTATTAAAACCCATAAAAAATGTAATAAAAATGTATCACTGAGGCCGTGTTCACACGTATCAGAAATGCTGCATTATTTCTGCAGGTGTCCGCACCACGAGCGCAATAACAATCTCCTCTGATTATTGCGTGTCTGCGGTATTTTTTATGCATTGTCCCTTATTTGATACATGTTTGGTGCAGATGTGAATCCTGAAGATTATAAAGAAAAAAACACCAAAACTACACAGATCAGAGGCGTCTTCAGACGTAAAAGGGGCGGAGATTTCAGGACGTCTCATCCACTTTGCTTGGACATTTAGTCCATGTTCACATGTAGTGTAAATGCTGCAGTTTTTTTCTGCTTTTTTTTTTCACATTTATTCCGCTGTGTTTAATTATCCAAGTAAAGTGGATGTGATTCCACGAGACGACGTCACTGAACTCTGCAGTTTTGGTTTTTTTTTTCCTCTGGAGGTTTCTATGTGGAGCTTCAAAAAATGCAGGAAAGAGCTTCTCAGTACAATAAAAACACTTAAAAACGCCGATTCACATCTGACCCAAAAACACATTAAATAATGGAGAAAAGGCAGAAAAAATGGAACAATCAGAGAAGATTGTTATTGTGTAGTTTTGTGCAGACAGCGGCAGAAACAAACAGAATTTATACAACATGTGAACACGGCCTTATAGGCACAAATAAGCAATGTCATATAGTGACACATAGAAATATAAGAGAATTCTGGCTGCTATGACTATTAACGAACAGTCCGGGGCATCTGCTGAATGACCCTTACTGACAAATGAATGGGGATAGGGGTGTGGCTAGGGGCGTGGTCAAATTTTGCCACGGCGCGCTAAGCGCGCCGCTTACTTTGTCCCTCTTTCCTTTCTTCAAAAGTTGGGAGGTATGCTGAGTCACGTCCTCACTGGATCCGCTCCACTCTACACATCTCCTCACTGAGGCCTCCAGACTGGAGCTGTAAGGAGTATGCTGGGCTCACTACTATATACCTGGTGCTCAGGAGAAAAAAAGTCCATATACACAAAGAGAATCCCGGCACACAGTATGGAAGGAGGAAAATAGTCAATGATTCTTGTTGTATGTTGTAGTTTTATTCAAGAAAAAGTTCTCACAGCAAGTTGTAATACAGTCTTTTCATGACAATAGGAAATTGTATTAAAGTCCGACGTTTCGGCTCTTAATTAAGCCTTCATCAGGGACCAAAAGATACTGGATATGAACAGACAAGATCACAGAAGACATAATTACAATAATATCATGTTCTGAATAAAAACATAGCAACAGAGTTTTATCAGGTAATGTGATACAAAAAAACGTGAAAACAGTGTACGTGAGGCTAAGTGAGTCAGATGTACATCCAATGGAAGGGAGGGGAGGAAAAGTGGGGAAGGAGAAGAGGAAAAAATGAACATGAGACAAAGCAGGAACAAAAAAGAGAGGAAAAGAAGGTAGAGAGAGAAAGAAAAAGAGAAAGAAGGAGGAAGAAGCAACGGAGGAGAAAGAAGGGAAAATAAAACATACCCGTACTGATGTTGTCATAAAAGAGTCCTATTAACAACACTAGGGATTGAAACGCTGATGAAAGAGGAAAATGAAAATTATAGTCACCCAGATGTGATAAAAAAATTTTTGTTAGTCTATGAGACAGAAAAATGGCCAATGGACTTACATTCAGAAAAATATGGATCTTCCAAAATGGAGAACTTCGGTTATTAAATGTAGATTAATATAAGATGCGGCTACTGGATAAAAAGGGAGGGGGGAAAGATAGGAAAAGAGAAGAAAAAAGGAAAATTTTAACAAAGGGCATTATGCGTTAAGGTTAGTAGAAACGGGAAATAAGAATTCAGGGACACATACCCGTGAAAATCACCTTATCATATGGGTAGGTGACGGCTCATATATAATCAAGGAATAGAGTATACTCTTGGTACGTATGTGTAGTCGCTATAATAGAATAAGGGGCAGAAAAACGAAGATGAAAGGAATTGTACTGTAATGAAACCATATGAGACAGAATGTAACAAACTGCAGACATACCGCTGTAAGTGGAGGGATTATCTCAGGGTAGACGTAGGGGGACGCTTATTTTGATCAAGCAATGGGTTAAATGCCCAATGAAGGAAGAAGGTAGCTGCAATATAACATGACACTATTAGAGATTCATGAATCAAGTAGTATATAGTATGGGCACCAGTGGTCACATACCTAAATTGTCCGTGAAATACTTGAGAAACCGAGGTAAAGTCCACCAATCATATAGATGTGCGGTGACCCATATAGGTTACCATATATAACATGTAGGGACATATATATATATATATATATATATGTATTTTGCCACTATAGGAAAAAAGGGGGAAGGGAGGAAATTAGTAACAATAGTGAAGAGCGAACCCTAACGTATACAGGAGGGTGAAAAAAACATACCGCAGTATGACAGGACACTGCTTCAAGGTTGGAGCTCCATGTCAGTGCAGTAAATTGGGTGCACAATAAAATGACAAAAGAAGAAAATATTGTAGCCTAATCAGTGGGAAGATAGATATAGTATAGTATGGAGCCACGGTCACATACCTAGGCTGGCAGTGAAATGGTTGGGACCGGAGGAAAAAGCCAATGCCCTAGAGGAGATATAAATATGTATAGGAAAAAAGAAGGAAAACATGGATAATAGATATCACAGCAGGGCCACAGAAAGGACGTTACCTTGAAGCGCCTATGGATCACGGTGTGGGAGCCCAGGGATAGAGTGTGAGGGCCCGGTATATAAAGGGGATGTGTGAGACGGCGTCTGACGTCATATCCGGGTCAGGGAATGCTGGGAGGTGATGACGTGGGGGCGCATGCGCATTGCGCCGTACTCGCTCTGCCATCCGGACTTGGGAAAACAGATGAGCGATGCGCAATGTACGCATGCGCAGTGTGTACGGTGACAGGCAGTTCAACACATAGGTGTAAAGTCCAGAATTACGTAGAGGCAGTAGAGGCTTTTTTCTTCTCTTTTCCTATCTTTCCCCCCTCCCTTTTTATCCAGTAGCCGCATCTTATATTAATCTACATTTAATAACCGAAGTTCTCCATTTTGGAAGATCCATATTTTTCTGAATGTAAGTCCATTGGCCATTTTTCTGTCTCATAGACTAACAAAAATTTTTTTATCACATCTGGGTGACTATAATTTTCATTTTCCTCTTTCATCAGCGTTTCAATCCCTAGTGTTGTTAATAGGACTCTTTTATGATAACATCAGTACGGGTATGTTTTATTTTCCCTTCTTTCTCCTCCGTTGCTTCTTCCTCCTTCTTTCTCTTTTTCTTTCTCTCTCTACCTTCTTTTCCTCTCTTTTTTTGTTCCTGCTTTGTCTCATGTTCATTTTTTCCTCTTCTCCTTCCCCACTTTTCCTCCCCTCCCTTCCATTGGATGTACATCTGACTCACTTAGCCTCACGTACACTGTTTTCACGTTTTTTTGTATCACATTACCTGATAAAACTCTGTTGCTATGTTTTTATTCAGAACATGATATTATTGTAATTATGTCTTCTGTGATCTTGTCTATTCATATCCAGTATCTTTTGGTCCCTGATGAAGGCTTAATTAAGAGCCGAAACGTCGGACTTTAATACAATTTCCTGTTGTCATGAAAAGACTATATTACAACTTGCTGTGAGAACTTCTTCTTGAATAAAACTACAACATACAACAAGAATCATTGACAATTTTCCTCCTTCCATACTGTGTGCCGGGATTCTCTTTGTGTATCCAGACTGTAGCTGACTCCGGGATCTCCTCACTGAGGCCTCCACACTGTAGCTGACTCCGGGATCTCCTCACTGAGGCCTCCAGACTGGAGCTGACTCCGGGATCTCCTCACTGAGGCCTCCACACTGGAGCTGACTCCAGGATCTCCTCACTGAGGCCTTCACACTGGAGCTGACTCCGAGATCTCCTCACTGAGGCCTCCACATTGGAGCTGACTCCGGGATCTCCTCACTGAGGCCTCCACACTGGAGCTGACTCCGGGATCTCCTCACCGAGGCCTTCACACTGGAGCTGACTCCGAGATCTCCTCACTGAGGCCTCCACATTGGAGCTGACTCCGGGATCTCCTCACTGAGACCTCCACAATGGAGCTGTCACAGAGCGCGGCCGACAGTCGTCATGATTGTAGCCGCCATGTCCGGGGCTCTGCAGGGCGGATGTGTTGTCACTTAGGTCACTTTTGTGATGTAACTTCTGATAATAAAGAATCAGCAAAGCACTAGTACATGCCCTCATCATCTCCCGCCTGGACTTTTGCAACCTCCTGCTCTGTGGCCTCCTTTCTAACAGTCTCGCACCCCTATAATCTATTGTACACTATGCTGCCCGGCTAATCCACCTGTCCCCCCGCTACTCCCCGACCTCTCCTCTCTGCCAATCCCTTCACTGGCTTCTCATTACCCAACGACTCCAGTTCAAAACACTAACCATGACCTACAAAGCCATCCACAACCTGTCTCCTCCATACATCTGTGACCTGCACGTAACCTACGATCCAAACAAGATCTCCTTCTCTACTCCCCTCTCGTCTCTTCTTCTCACCATCGCATCCCAGATTTCTCCCGTGCCTCCCCCATACTCTGGAGTGCTCTGCCATGACATATCAGACTCTTGTCTAACTTGATAAGCTTCAAAAGGAACCTGAAGACCCACCTCTTCCAACAAGCCTACAACCTGCCGTTACCCTCAGTCTGATATAGCGCCGCACAACCAGCTCTACCCTAACCTACTGTATCCTCACCCATCCCTCGTAGACTGTGAGCCCTCGCGGGCAGGGACCTCTCTCCTCCTGTACCTGTCTGTGCTTTGTATTGTTTATGATTATTGTACTTGTCCCTATTATGTACACCCCTTTCACATGTAAAGTGCCATGGAATAAATGGCGCTATAATAATAATAATAATAATCATAAAAAGCAGAGCTTCTCTTACCCCTTCAGCTCCCTCGTGACATGATTGTCATTGCAGCTGGAGCTGCCATGTACGGTGGCCTGTTAGACCCAGCGTGCAGCAGCAAGGACATGCGATCTGTCAGCCTGACACGAAAGGCCGGTTTACACGCAAAGACATCGCTAACGAGATGTCGTTGGGGGTCAAGGGATTTGTGACGCACATCCGGCCTCGTTAGCGACGTACGAGCCATCACTAACGATCAAAAATACTTACCTTATCCTTGATTGTTGACATGTTCATTTCCATAAAATCGTTGCTGTTGCTGGACATAGGTTGCTCGTCGTTCCTGAGGCAGCACACATCGCTACGTGTGACACCCCGGGAACAACAAAAAACAGCGTTCCTGCATCCTCCGGCAACGAGGAAGGCGTGACTTTCCTGCGGCTACTCTCCACCCCTTCGCTTCTATTGGACGCCTGCCGTGTGACGTCGCTGTGACGCCGCACGAACCGCCCCCCCTTAGAAAAGAGGCTGTTCGCCGGCCACAGTGACGTCGCTAGCAAGGTAAGTCCGTGTGACGGGTACTAGCGATTTTGTACACCACGGGCAGCGATTTGCCCGTGACGCACAAACGACGGGGGCGGGTGCGATCGACAGCGACATCGCTAGCAATGTCGCTGCGTGTAAACCGGCCTTTACAGTATAATATATCACCATGCTGCTGCTGCATGAGAATGCATTGTGCCAGCAATCAGACCAAGAAAAACTAAAGTCCCATATAGGGACTAAGTAAAAAAGTTTAAAAAAACCTGGAAAAAAAATATACCAAAAAATACATTTATTTTAAAAACAAAAATGAAAAAATAGTACACGTATTTGGTCCGACCTATTCTATAAATCTGTCACGCTATTTAACCACTTCAGTGAACAGTTTAAAAAAATAAGTGGCAAAAAAATGCTTTTTCATCATATCGCAGAAAAAAGTGGACATAACTAAAAATGGTATCACAGAAAACATCATGTACCGCAAACAACAAGCCACCACACCGCTCCATCAGCAGAAAAATAAAAAAGTTAGACTATGTGCACACAGTGCGTTTTTCGTGGCGTTTTTCGAGTGCGTTTTTGCTCAGAAAACTGCATGACTTTGCTTCCCCAGCAAAGTCTATGAGTTTTCATTTTTGCTGTCTGCACACAGCGTTTTTTTAGCTGCGTTTTTGTGGTCCCCACAAAAACGCAGCATGTCAATTATTTTTACGTTTTTCACTGCATTTTCCACCCACTGAGTTCAATGAGATGTTCAAAAACGCAATGAAAACCGCAAATTGCAAATATAGCTGCGTTTTAGTGCGTTTCTATGACTAAAAACGCAGCTATAAACGCAAGGGGTGGGTAGTATAGTGACGTGTACAGGAAGAGGATTCCTTCTGTTAGTAAACACAGAAACGTGAATCCTCCCGGTACCGCCACCGCTGCTTCCACCTCCCGTCCTGCGCCATGTCCGGACGGGAGGTGGAAGCAGCTGCGAAATCAAAAGTGAACAGTAGAAAAAAAAAGTCATACTCGCCTCTCTGCAGACTCCCGAGACACGTCCGCTCCCAGCTCCTCTTCCCGATACCGGCATCCCTGCTCCGGCTGTGTGCAGACTTCCAGGCACGTCCGATGGCTGCAGGACCTGGCGGTGATCAGCTGATGCGGTCACCTGACGCATCAGCTGAATATATAAGTCTCGCGGTGAGGCCGGCTTTTTACTGCCCGGCCGGCTTAAACTATCAGCTGATGCCGTCAGGAGACTTCATCAGCTGATTACCGCCAGCTCCTGCAGCGATCGGACGGGAGTCTGCACAGAAGTGAGTAGTTGGGGTTTTTTTTGCACTTATGCATCAGCTGATTGTATAAATGCCGTTTATACAATCAGCTGTTGTGTGATGTGATTCACATCCTTGAACCTGACACATCATCTGATCACTTTGCCTTCCAGCAGACCGATCAGATGATATTGGATCCGGATTGGACGGCGCGGGACCCTGACCCAGGATTACTGCGGAGGGGGGTTTCTTTATTTCAATAAAGATTGAGTCACTAATTGTGTTGTGTTTTATTTCTAACAAAAATATTTTTCTGTGTGTTTTTTTTTATCTTTACTAGAAATTCATGGTGGCCATGTCTAATAATGGCATGACACCATGAATTTCGGGCTTAGGGCCAGTTGATAATATACAGCTAGCCCTAACCCCATTATTTCCCAGCGAGCCACCCGTCATCAGGGCAGCTGGAAGAGTTGGACACAGCACGAGAAGATGGCACTTCTATGAAAGCAACATTTTCTGGGGCGGCTGCGGACTGCAATTCGCAGCGGGGGTGCCCAGAAAACTTGGGCACCCTGCATTGCGGATTCCAATCCCAAGCTGCCTAGTTGTACCTGGCTGGTCTGAAATTCATAAAATAATTAAAAAAAAAAAGGCTTCCCTTTATTTTTGGTTCCCAGTCGGGTACAAATAGGCAGCTGGGGGTTGGGGGCAGCCCGTACCTGCCTGCTGTACCTGGCTAGCATACAAAAATATGGTGAAGCCCACGTCATTTTTTGGGGGGCAAAAAAACTCCTGCATACAGTCCTGGATGGAGGATGCTGAGCCTTGTAGTTCTGCAGCTGCTGTCTGCTCTCCTGCATACACTAGTGGATGGAGTATGCTGAGCCTTGTAGTTCTGCTCCCCCTGCCTCTCCCTCCAGCATACAGTCCTGGATGGAGGATGCTGAGCCTTGTAGTTCTGCAGCTGCTGTCTGCTCTCCTGCATACACTAGTGGATGGAGTATGCTGAGCCTTGTAGTTCTGCTCCCCCTGCCTCTCCCTCCAGCATACAGTCCTGGATGGAAGATGCTGAGCCTTGTAGTTCTGCAGCTGCTTTCTGCTCTCCTGCATACACTAGTGGATGGAGTATGCTGAGCCTTGTAGTTCTGTTCAACCTTGCCTCTCCCTCCAGCATACAGTCCTGGATGGAGCATGTTGAGCCTAGTAGTTCTGCAGCTGTCTGCTCTCCTGCATACACTAGTGGAGAATGAAGAACATATTGAAGAAGGAAATTACATCAGACCTTTTTTGGTTTTGTTTTTTTTTTCAACAATCTTTAATGGCATTGTTCACTCATAAAAAAAAAGCGCAGTGAACAAAAACGCAGCATAACGCAGCAAAAAACGCACCAAAACGCGGTAAAAACGTATGCTTTTTTTTGCCGCGGGTGCATTTTTTGTGGCAAAAAACGCACAAAAACGCAGCGTGTGAACTTACCCTTATGGTCTGAGAATACAGCGATGCAAAAAATTCTTCTTTCTAATAAAAAAAAGTTTGTGTAAAAGCGGCGAAACATAAAAAAAAATTGTATTTGTGATCAGGGGCAGACTGGGGTGTCTGGGGCCCACCAGGGGAATTGACTCCAGGGGCCCACCCTACAGATAAATATAAACACCCATTAGTGTTATCCCCATTATTGTGTTGCTTTGACTGTATACACAGGCGGCTCCTGCACCTCTATATTGTGCACCATATCTGGGATTTACAATTATAGTAGTTTGCAGTAATGGGGTCTTTGATGAAAACAAGTTATCACCAATCCACAGGTTCGGTTGGTGATAACTTATTGATCGGTAGAACCAGACCAGTGGAAACCGCACCGATCAGAAGATTGGGGAACTTTTTACAGCAGCAGGTGGGGTGTGTGACCGCAGCTCCATTCATCCTATGTGAGGTGCGGTGTGTGACCGCAGCTCCATTTATCCTCTGTGGGGTGGGATGTGTGACCGGAGCTCCATTCATCCTCTGTGGGGTGGGATGTGTGACCGCAGCTCTATTCATCCTATGTGAGGTGGGATGTGTGACCGCAGCTCTATTCATCCTCTGTGAGGTGGGATGTGTGACCGCAGCTCCATTCATCCTATGTGAGGTGGGGTGTGTGACCGCAGCTCCATTCATCCTATGTGAGGTGGGGTGTGTGACCGCAGCTCCATTCATCCTATGTGAGGTGGGGTGTGTGACCGCAGCTCCATTCATCCTATGTGAGGTGGGGTGTGTGACCGCAGCTCTATTCATCCTATGTGAGGTGGGATGTGTGACCGCAGCTCCATTCATCCTATGTGAGGTGGGATGTGTGACCGGAGCTCCATTCATCCTCTGTGGGGTGGGATGTGTGACCGCAGCTCTATTCATCCTATGTGAGGTGGGATGTGTGACCGCAGCTCCATTAATCCTGTGGGGTGGGGTGTGTGACCGCAGCTCCATTCATCCTCTGTGGGGTGGGGTGTGTGACCGCAGCTCCATTCATCCTCTGTGAGGTGGGATGTGTGACCGGAGCTCCATTCATCCTCTGTGGGGTGGGATGTGTGACCACAGCTCTATTCATCCTATGTGAGGTGGGATGTGTGACCGCAGCTCCATTCATCCTCTGTGAGGTGGGATGTGTGACCGCAGCTCCATTCATCCTATGTGAGGTGGGATGTGTGACCGCAGCTCCATTCATCCTATGTGAGGTGGGATGTGTGACCGCAGCTCCATTCATCCTATGTGAGGTGGGATGTGTGACCGGAGCTCCATTCATCCTCTGTGGGGTGGGATGTGTGACCGCAGCTCCATTCATCCTCTGTGGGGTGGCATGTGTGACCGCAGCTCTATTTATCCTATGTGAGGTGGGATGTGTGACCGCAGCTCCATTCATCCTATGTGAGGTGGGATGTGTGACCGGAGCTCCATTCATCCTCTGTGAGGTGGGATGTGTGACCGCAGCTCCATTCATCCTCTGTGGGGTGGCATGTGTGACCGCAGCTCTATTTATCCTATGTGAGGTGGGATGTGTGACCGCAGCTCCATTCATCCTCTGTGGGGTGGCATGTGTGACCGCAGCTCCATTCATCCTCTGTGGGGTGGCATGTGTGACCGCAGCTCCATTCATCCTCTGTGGGGTGGCATGTGTGACCGCAGCTCTATTCATCCTATGTGAGGTGGGATGTGTGACTGCAGCTCTATTTATCCTATGTGAGGTGGGATGCGTGACTGCAGCTCTATTCATCCTCTGTGGGGTGGGATGTGTGACCTCAGCTCCATTCATCCTCTGTGGGGTGGCATGTGTGACCGCAGCTCTATTCATCCTCTGTGGGGTGGGATGTGTGACCGCAGCTCCATTCATCCTCTGTGGGGTGGCAGGTGTGACCGGAGCTCCATTCATCCTCTGTGGGGTGGGGTGTGTGACCGCAGCTCTATTCATCCTATGTGAGGTGGGGTGTGTGACCGCAGCTCCATTCATCCTATGTGAGGTGGGATGTGTGACCGGAGCTCCATTCATCCTCTGTGGGGTGGGATGTGTGACCGCAGCTCTATTCATCCTATGTGAGGTGGGATGTGTGACCGCAGCTCCATTAATCCTCTGTGGGGTGGGGTGTGTGACCGCAGCTCCATTCATCCTCTGTGGGGTGGGATGTGTGACCGCAGCTCCATTCATCCTCTGTGAGGTGGGATGTGTGACCGCAGCTCCATTCATCTTATGTGAGGTGGGATGTGTGACCGCAGCTCCATTCATCCTATGTGAGGTGGGATGTGTGACCGCAGCTCCAATCATCCTATGTGAGGTGGGATGTGTGACCGGAGCTCCATTCATCCTCTGTGGGGTGGGATGTGTGACCGCAGCTCCATTCATCCTCTGTGGGGTGGCATGTGTGACCGCAGCTCTATTTATCCTATGTGAGGTGGGATGTGTGACCGCAGCTCCATTCATCCTCTGTGGGGTGGCATGTGTGACCGCAGCTCCATTCATCCTCTGTGGGGTGGCATGTGTGACCGCAGCTCCATTCATCCTCTGTGGGGTGGCATGTGTGACCGCAGCTCTATTCATCCTATGTGAGGTGGGATGTGTGACTGCAGCTCTATTTATCCTATGTGAGGTGGGATGTGTGACCGCAGCTCTATTCATCCTCTGTGGGGTGGGATGTGTGACCTCAGCTCCATTCATCCTCTGTGGGGTGGCATGTGTGACTGCAGCTCTATTCACCCTCTGTGAGGTGGGATGTGTGACTGCAGCTCCATTCATCCTCTGTGGGGTGGCATGTGTGACCGCAGCTCCATTCATCCTATGTGAGGTGGGGTGTGTGAACGCAGCTCCATTCATCCTCTGTGAGGTGGGATGTGTGACCGCAGCTCCATTCATCCTATGTGAGGTGGGATGTGTGACCGCAGCTCCATTCATCCTATGTGAGGTGGGATGTATGACCGCAGCTCCATTCATCCTATGTGAGGTGGGATGTGTGACCGGAGCTCCATTCATCCTCTGTGGGGTGGGATGTGTGACCACAGCTCCATTCATCCTCTGTGGGGTGGCATGTGTGACCGCAGCTCCATTTATCCTATGTGAGGTGGGATGTGTGACCGCAGCTCCATTCATCCTCTGTGGGGTGGCATGTGTGACCGCAGCTCCATTCATCCTCTGTGGGGTGGCATGTGTGACCGCAGCTCCACTCATCCTCTGTGAGGTGGCATGTGTGACCGCAGCTCTATTCATCCTATGTGAGGTGGGATGTGTGACTGCAGCTCTATTTATCCTATGTGAGATGGGATGTGTGACCGCAGCTCTATTCATCCTCTGTGGGGTGGGATGTGTGACCTCAGCTCCATTCATCCTCTGTGGGGTGGCATGTGTGACCGCAGCTCCATTCATCCTCTGTGGGGTGGGATGTGTGACCGCAGCTCCATTCATCCTCTGTGGGGTGGCATGTGTGACCGCAGCTCCATTCATCCTCTGTGGGGTGGGATGTGTGACCGCAGCTCTATTCATCCTCTGTGGGGTGGGATGTGTGACCGCAGCTCCATTCATCCTCTGTGGGGTGGGATGTGTGACCACAGCTCCATTCATCCTCTGTGGAGCAGCCAGATAATAACAAGCCCAGCGCTCGCAGCCACTGAGGGAATGAATGGATCAGGGGTCGAGTCGGACACGAGCTGCAGTGTAATGGGGGATAAAAGTTGCACGATCGGTGCAGGTCCCAGCAATCGGTCCACACAGATGAATAAGTTATCACTTATCCTTAGGCCACGTTCACACGTTCAGTATTTGGTCAGTGTCTTACATCAGTATTTGTAGCCAAATCCAGCAGTGGGTGATAAATACAGGAGTGGTGCCTGTGCTTCTATTACACTTTTTCTCTGATTTTACCGCTCCTGGTTTTGCTTCAAATAATGAGGTAAAAAACTCACACTGAATACTCAGTGTGTGAACGTGGCCTTAGTAAAGGTGATTACTTGTTTTCACTGGAGAACCTCTGTAAGTGCATATTTACTGCAGTGTAATAGTCACAGGACAGGGAGGGGTTAAATGTCTAAGTATTTAACTTCTACTGGAAATAATCTCCCCCTTATAGAGAGAAAAAGTGACCTCCATACACAACACAATCCACTATACCAAAATCAATAATACTATATACAAGGGGGAAATACCGCCACACCGTGACCAGACAACATATTACCACCCCATAGTGACCGAATACAACCCATACAAGGGATAAATACCGCCACTCAGTGATCAGACAACCTATTACCACCAAACAGTGACCAAATACAGCCACATACAAGGGAGAAATACCACCACACCATGACCAGACCACATATTACCACCAAACAGTGACCAAATACAGCCACATACAAGGGAGAAATACCACCACACCGTGACCAGACCACAAAGTGACCGAATAATACCATATACAAGGGAGAAATACCGCGACACTATGACCAGATAACATGCTACCAACACATAGTGATCAAAAGCAAGCACATACCAGAGAGTAATACCACCACATCATAATTAGACCACACAGTAACTGAATATTACCACATACAAGGGAGAAATACCGCAACACTATAACCACATCACATAATGACCGACTATAACTACATACAAGCAAGTAATACCGCCACACCATAATCAGACCACATAGTGACCGAATACAACCACATACAAGGAAGAAATACCGTGACACTTTTACCACACTATATAATGACCAAATAATACCACACACGAGACAAATATCAGTACAACATGACCAGGCGACATATTACTACCACACAAGGAGATATAATACTATAATAATGATCATGAATAAAAACTACAATGCTATTAACACTAATATTATCATCAGTGCCATAATGCACATGAGCTCTGTATATAGTGTATAGGTAATACAGTGATCACAAGTGACATTATACACAGGAGCTCTGTATACAGTGTACAGTATAGTGTGTGTGTGTGTGTGTGTGTGTGTAATATACTGACTTACCAGTGACGTCTCTATCTGACTTTATTCATCTTCGCTTTTTCTCTTCATCCGGTGCTGACCGTCATCACTTCTTCCTGCCATGACGCGACTCTGCAGAAAATAACAGTCACCTATAGCCGATCACTCCCAGAGCATATTCCTCACTATTTCCCCAATTTCTACACCACGTCAGACTCTTGTTCCCCCATTGCAGACAGTATCCTCAAAATAAAACTTATATTTCATCAGTAATAATGCCCCCTAATTTGCCCCTACAGTAATTATGCCCCAAGTTGCCCCATAAACCAGTGATGTATGTCCCTCATTCTGGCCCCATATGGTAATTATGTCCCTGATTCTGGCCCCATATAGTAATTATGTCCCTCATTTTGGCCCCATATGGTAATTATGTCCCTCATTCTGGCCCCATATAGTAATTATGTCCCTCATTTTGGCCCCCATATGGTAATTATGTCCCTCATTCTGGCCCCATATAGTAATTATGTCCCTCATTTTGGCCCCATATGGTAATTATGTCCCTCATTCTGGCCCCATATAGTAATTATGTCCCTCATTCTGGCCCCATATAGTAATTATTGTCCCTCATCCTGGCCCCATATGGTAATTATGTCCCTCATTCTGGCCCCATATAGTAATTATGTCCCTCATTCTGGCCCATATAGTAATTATGTCCCTCATTCTGGCCCCATATAGTAATTATGTCCCTCATCCTGGCCCCATATAGTAATTATGTCCCTCATTCTGGCCCCATATAGTAATTATGTCCCTCATCCTTCTGGCCCCCATATAGTAATTATGTCCCTCATTCTGGCCCCATATAGTAATTATGTCCCTCTTTCTGGCCCCATATAGTAATTATGTCCCTCATTCTGGCCCCCATATAGTAATTATGCCCCAAGTGGCCCCATAAACCAGTCATGTATGTCCCTCATTCTGGCCCCATATGGTAATTATGTCCCTCATTCTGGCCTCCATATAGTAATTATGTCCCTCATCCTGGCCCCATATAGTAATTCATGTCCCTCATTCCTGGCCCCATATAGTAATCATGTCCCTCATTCTGGCCCCATATAGTAATTATGTCCCTCATCCTGGCCCCATATAGTAATTATGTCCCTCATCCTGGCCCCATATAGTAATTATGTCCCTCATCCTGGCCCCCCATATAGTAATTATGTCTTTCATTCTGGCCCCATATAGTAATTATGTCCCTCATTCTGGCCCCATATAGTAATTATGTCCCTCATCCTGGCCCCATATAGTAATTATGTCTTTCATTCTGGCCCCATATAGTAATTATGTCCCTCATTCTGGCCCCATATAGTAATTATGTCCCTCATTCTGGCCCCATATAGTAATTATGTCCCTCATCCTGGCCCCATATAGTAATTATGTCCCTCATTCTGGCCCCCATATAGTAATTATGTCCCTCATCCTGGCCCCCATATAGTAATTATGTCCCTCATCCTGGCCCCATATAGTAATTATGTCCCTCATTCTTGCCCCATATAGTAATTATGTCCCTCATCCTGGCCCCATATAGTAATTATGTCCCTCATTCTGGCCCCATATAGTAATTATGTCCCTCATCCTGGCCCCATATAGTAATTATGTCCCTCATTCTGGCCCCATATAGTAATTATGTCCCTCATTCTGGCCCCCATATAGTAATTATGTCCCTCATTCTGGCCCCATATAGTAATTATGTCCCTCATTCTGGCCCCATATAGTAATTATGTCCCTGATTCTGGCCCCATATAGTAATTATGTCCCTCATTTTGGCCCCATATGGTAATTATGTCCCTCATTCTGGCCCCCATATAGTAATTATGTCCCTCATCCTGGCCCCATATAGTAATTATGTCCTCTCATTCTGGCCCCATATAGTAATTATGTCCCTCTTTCTGGCCCCATATAGTAATTATGTCCCTCATTCTGGCCCCATATAGTAATTATGCCCAAGTGGCCCCATAAACCAGTCATGTATGTCCCTCATTCTGGCCCCATATGGTAATTATGTCCCTCATTCTGGCCCCATATAGTAATTATGTCCCTCATCCTGGCCCCATATAGTAATCATGTCCCTCATTCTGGCCCCATATAGTAATTATGTCCCTCATCCTGGCCCCATATAGTAATTATGTCCCTCATTCTGGCCCCATATAGTAATTATGTCCCTCATCCTGGCCCCATATAGTAATTATGTCCCTCATCCTGGCCCCATATAGTAATTATGTCTTTTCATTCTGGCCCCATATAGTAATTATGTCCCTCATTCTGGCCCCATATAGTAATTATGTCCCCTCATCCTGGCCCCATATAGTAATTATGTCTTTCATTCTGGCCCCATATAGTAATTATGTCCCTCATTCTGGCCCCATATAGTAATTATGTCCCTCATTCTGGCCCCATATAGTAATTATGTCCCTCATCCTGGCCCCATATAGTAATTATGTCCCTCATTCTTGCCCCATATAGTAATTATGTCCCTCATCCTGGCCCCATATAGTAATTATGTCCCTCATCCTGGCCCCCATATAGTAATTATGTCCCTCATCCTGGCCCCATATAGTAATTATGTCCCTCATTCTTGCCCCATATAGTAATTATGTCCCTCATCCTGGCCCCATATAGTAATTATGTCCCTCATTCTGGCCCCATATAGTAATTATGTCCCTCATCCTGGCCCCATATAGTAATTATGTCCCTCATTCTGGCCCCATATAGTAATTATGTCCCTCATTCTGGCCCCATATAGTAATTATGTCCCTCATTCTGGCCCCAATATAGTAATTATGTCCCTCATCCTGGCCCCATATAGTAATTATGTCCCCTCATCCTGGCCCCATATAGTAATTATGTCTTTCATTCTGGCCCCCATATAGTAATTATGTCCCTCATTCTGGCCCCATATAGTAATTATGTCCCTCATCCTGGCCCCCATATAGTAATTATGTCTTTCATTCTGGCCCCATATAGTAATTATGTCCCCTCATCCTGGCCCCATATAGTAATTATGTCCCTCATTCTGGCCCCATATAGTAATTATGTCCCTCATCCTGGCCCCATATAGTAATTATGTCCCTCATTCTTGCCCCATATAGTAATTATGTCCCTCATCCTGGCCCCATATAGTAATTATGTCCCTCATTCTGGCCCCATATAGTAATTATGTCCCTCATTCTGGCCCCATATAGTAATTATGTCCCTCATCCTGGCCCCATATGAGTAATTATGTCCCTCATTCCTGGCCCCCATATAGTAATTATGTCCCTCATTCTGGCCCCATATAGTAATTATGTCCCTCATTCTGGCCCCATATAGTAATTATGTCCCTCATTCTGGCCCCATATAGTAATTATGTCCCTCATCCTGGCCCCATATAGTAATTATGTCCCTCATTCTGGCCCCATATAGTAATTATGTCCCTCATTCTGGCCCCCATATAGTAATTATGTCCCTCATTCCTGGCCCCCATATAGTAATTATGTCCCTCATCCTGGCCCCATATAGTAATTATGTCCCTCATCCTGGCCCCCATATAGTAATTATGTCCCTCATTCTGGCCCCCATATAGTAATTATGTCCCTCATTCTGGCCCCATATAGTAATTATGTCCCTCATTCTGGCCCCATATAGTAATTATGTCCCTCATCCTGGCCCCATATAGTAATTATGTCCCTCATTCTGGCCCCATATAGTAATTATGTCCCTCATCCTGGCCCCAATATAGTAATTATGTCCCTCATCCTGGCCCCATATAGTAATTATGTCCCTCATCCTGGCCCCAATATAGTAATTATGTCCCTCATTCTGGCCCCATATGGTAATTATGTCCCTCATTCTGGCCCCATATAGTAAATTATGTCCCTCATTCTGGCCCCATATAGTAATTATGTCCCTCATTCTGGCCCCATATAGTAATTATGTCCCTCATTCTGGCCCCAATATAGTAATTATGTCCCTCATCCTGGCCCCATATAGTAATTATGTCCCCTCATTCTGGCCCCATATAGTAATTATGTCCCTCATTCTGGCCCCATATAGTAATTATGTCCCTCATTCTGGCCCCATATAGTAATTATGTCCCTCATTCTGGCCCATATAGTAATTATGTCCCCTCATTCTGGCCCATATAGTAATTATGTCCCTCATTCTGGCCCCATATGGTAATTATGTCCCTCATCCTGGCCCCATATAGGTAATTATGTCCCTCATTCTGGCCCCATATAGTAATTATGTCCCTCATTCTGGCCCCATATAGTAATTATGTCCCTCATTCTGGCCCCATATAGTAATTATGTCCCTCATCCTGGCCCCAATATAGTAATTATGTCCCTCATTCTGGCCCCATATAGGTAATTATGTCCCTCATTCTGGCCCCATATAGTAATTATGTCCCTCATCCTGGCCCCATATGGTAATTATGTCCCTCATTCTGGCCCCATATAGTAATTATGTCCCTCATTCTGGCCCCAATATAGTAATTATGTCCCTCATTCTGGCCCCATATAGTAATTATTGTCCCTCATCCTGGCCCCATATAGTAATTATGTCCCCTCATTCCTGGCCCCATATAGTAATTA
The DNA here is from genome assembly GCF_048569485.1 of Anomaloglossus baeobatrachus. NCBI lineage: Eukaryota > Metazoa > Chordata > Amphibia > Anura > Aromobatidae > Anomaloglossus > Anomaloglossus baeobatrachus. Next base: position 966,844,691 of record NC_134353.1, read on the forward strand.
TGTCCCTCATTCTGGCCCCATATAGTAATTATGTCCCTCATTCTGGCCCCATATAGTAATTATGTCCCTCATTCTGGCCCCATATAGTAATTATGTCCCCTCATCCTGGCCCCCATATAGTAATTATGTCCCTCATCCTGGCCCCATATAGTAATTATGTCCCTCATTCTGGCCCCATATAGTAATTATGTCCCTCATTCTGGCCCCATATAGTAATTATGTCCCTCATTCTGGCCCCATATAGTAATTATGTCCCTCATCCTGGCCCCATATAGTAATTATGTCCCTCATTCTGGCCCCCATATAGTAATTATGTCCCTCATTCTGGCCCCATATAGTCAATTATGTCCCTCATTCTGGCCCCATATAGTAATTATGTCCCTCATTCTTGGCCCCATATAGTAATTATGTCCCTCATTCTGGCCCCATATAGTAATTATGTCCCTCATTCTGGGCCCCATATAGTAATTATGTCCCTCATTCCTGGCCCCCATATGGTAATTATGTCCCTCATTCTGGCCCCATATAGGTAATTATGTCCCTCATTCCTGGCCCCATATAGTAATTATGTCCCTCATTCTGGCCCATATAGTAATTATGTCCCTCATTCTGGCCCCATATAGTAATTATGTCCCTCATCCTGGCCCCATATGGTAATTATGTCCCTCATTCTGGCCCCATATAGTAATTATGTCCCTCATCCTGGCCCCATATAGTAATTATGTCCCTCATTCTGGCCCCATATAGTAATTATGTCCCTCATTCTGGCCCCATATAGTAATTATGTCCCTCATCCTGGCCCCATATAGTAATTATGTCCCTCATTCTGGCCCCATATGAGTAATTATGTCCCTCATTCTGGCCCCCATATAGGTAATTATGTCCCTCATTCCTGGCCCCCATATAGTAATTATGTCCCTCATTCTGGCCCCATATAGTAATTATGTCCCTCATCCTGGCCCCATATGGTAATTATGTCCCTCATTCTGGCCCCATATAGTAATTATGTCCCTCATTCTGGCCCCCATATAGTAATTATGTCCCTCATTCTGGCCCCATATAGGTAATTATGTCCCTCATTCTGGCCCCATATAGTAATTATGTCCCTCATCCTGGCCCCATATAGTAATTATGTCCCTCATTCTGGCCCCATATAGTAATTATGTCCCTCATTCCTGGCCCCATATAGTAATTATGTCCCTCATTCTGGCCCCATATAGTAATTATGTCCCTCATTCTGGCCCCATATAGTAATTATGTCCCTCATTCTGGCCCCATATAGTAATTATGTCCCTCATTCTGGCCCCATATAGGTAATTATGTCCCTCATTCTGGCCCCCATATAGTAATTATGTCCCTCATCCTGGCCCCATATAGTAATTATGTCCCTCATTCTGGCCCCATATAGTAATTATGTCCCTCATTCTGGCCCCCATATAGGTAATTATGTCCCTCATTCTGGCCCCATATAGTAATTATGTCCCTCATCCTGGCCCCATATAGTAATTATGTCCCTCATTCTGGCCCCATATAGTAATTATGTCCCTCATTCTGGCCCCATATAGTAATTATGTCCCTCATTCTGGCCCCATATAGTAATTATGTCCCTCATTCTGGCCCCATATAGTAATTATGTCCCTCATCTCTGGCCCCATATAGTAATTATGTCCCTCATTCCTGGCCCCATATAGTAATTATGTCCCTCATTCTGGCCCCATATAGTAATTATGTCCCTCATTCTGGCCCCATATAGTAATTATGTCCCCTCATTCTGGCCCCATATAGTAATTATGTCCCTCATTCTGGCCCCCATATAGTAATTATGTCCCTCATCTGGCCCCATAGTATTATGTCCCACTCATCTGGCCCCATATAGTAATTATGTCCCTCATTCTGGCCACCATATAGTAATTATGTCCCTCATTCTGGCCCCATATAGTAATTATGTCCCTCATTTCTGGCCCCATATGGTAATTATGTCCCTTCATTCTGGCCCATATAGTAATTATGTCCCTCATCCTGGCCCCATATAGGTAATTATGTCCCTCATTCTGGCCCCAATATAGTAATTATGTCCCCTCATTCTGGCCCCATATAGTAATTATGTCCCTCATTCTGGCCCCATATAGTAATTATGTCC